>NC_090874.1:2690741-2708241 GCF_036669935.1 Montipora foliosa
AGGTCGGTGTCTGGTCTGAATCACGACCAATAAGAGGACAGCTTAGGGCAACAGACATGACATTTGCGGATCAGGTAGTGTGTGACTTCTTTTCTTATGCACACATCACGCAACTGTGTCACTTACAATGGCAATTTTATCCGGCTTTAGTTTTGCAGTTTTGAGTTTATCAATGTTTGCTTGAAAGACGGCTTATAATTTAAAGCTTTTTGGTTTCTTTCTTTCTTTCTTTCTTTCTTTGTTTTAATTTATGCAGCTTAACCCGCCAAAAAAAAAAAAAAAAAACTTAAAACCCTTTTTAATCTGACTATTGTGTAACGATCTTAACGCTTAAAATATACATTTGTTATAAACGTTTAATGGTTAATATTGAAAAACGCCGCAGATTTCTGAGCTTACTAAACTGAATTAACCCTTGGAATAACTTTATTGCTTGGGTTCAATATATGTAATTACTATATACTAAAGTAGTGGACGGCGTTGAAGACACGCTAGCTGATTGGCCACTCAAAGATCGAATATCCTCAGTTGCTATTCTCCTCGGAGCAACTCGTGCGGGATTTGCGCCCGAAAATATTGTAATCGTTGCGGGAACAATTAACAATTATTCCTTGAGCGCGCGTTGGATATTTAACAATTAGACCCGCAGCCCGCAAGGGCTACGGGTCAATAGCCCATGAGGCGAAGCCGAATGGGCTATTGACCTGTCGCCCTTGAGGGCGAAGGGTCTAATTGTTTTAGTATCACACAACTAGTCGGACAGAAAAGGCAATAATAAAGTTAGCAAATGCAAGTTAAAGAAATATTTATTTGGGAATAAAAGGACAGAAAGCGTTACGCTTTTCGCTACTCGAGGACTATTAATAATAGTCCACTAGTTGGGTGATACTAAAAGATGGTAAATAGCCAACGAGGCCCATAGCGCCGAGTTGGCTATAACCAGTCTCATATCCAACAAGCGTGAATGGAATAATTGTTTTATTAAATTCCTTAAACTCCAAAAATTTGGAAGTAAAAATTACGAGCGAAGGAAGCGAGAAAATCCGAGCGAAATCGAAAAACTTGATGAAAATGCGATGTTGTGTGATACCTTGTGGTCAGACAGACGTAGGCTCATCACAAAAACATTTCTTGCCTTTTCGCGTACTTCTAAACGTCGGAATTGACCAAAACTTTCCACAAAAAAAAGTTTTTTTTCTAATTTGGCTTTATTCAGAGAGAAATTTCGCTTTCCGGGAAGAAATTTTTAGCATAGCGACGCTTAGCGCAATCATTTGCCATATAAGGTCAAACTAAGGTATATCAGCTTTTATTAAATTCTCAACCTCGGATAATGCAATTCTCGTGCTCTGATTGGTTCACTCAATCTCAGTTATCAGCTCATATACCTTAGTTTGACCTTATATGGTAAATGATTGCGCTTAGCGTTGCTAAACTAAAAACGTTTACGCCAGAAAGCGAAATTTCTTTCGGTATAAAGCAAAGGGAAAAACGTTTTTGTGAAAAGTTTGGATCACTTTCGAAGCTTAGAGATACGCGAAAAGGTAAGAAATGTTTTTGTGATGAGTCTGCGTCTGTCTGACCACGAGGTATTACACAACATCGCATCTTCATCAACTTTTTTTGATTTCGCTAGGATTTTCTCTCTTTTTCGCTCGTATTTCGTACTTCCAAACTTTTGGAGTTTAAGGAATTTAATAAAACAATTATTCCATTCGCGCTTGGTGGATATGAGAGTGGTTATAGCCAACTCGGCGCTACGCGCCTCGTTGGCTATTTACCATCTCATATCCAACGCGCGCTCATGGAATAATTGTTGAATAACCGAGATTGAGTGAACCAATCAGAGCACGCGAAATGCATTATCCGAGGTTGAGAATTTAATAAATGACTTTAAACTCATCTTTTTGTGCTATATTATGTGACTGTTTTAGTATATGCTAAAACAACTATTCACCTCAGTGGAGGAAGCTAGTGGTAGATATTCACTGAGCGGCGCGGTAAATATCCACCACTCGCCACCTCCACTGAGGTGAATAGTTGTTAAATATTGTTTTTTTTTTCTCGTCAGCCTACTCATTGGCAAATTAGCTGGCTCTTTTAGCAAACATTGGTTGAATACTCTGAAATTGCCTAAAAAATGTGATCATGTTGGTAAACTCCAGTAGAATGCAGCGATCCGCATGTTTTTGTGAGGGAAGTGTGGCAATGAGGTGGCAAATGGCGAAAAATACTTTGCACAAGAAAGGGATAAAAAAGAATATTTTGCACAAGGAACGATGGAGAAAAATTGAAATAACTCTCGCTTTCTCTTGGGATTTGGATAACTTGAAACAAAGTCAATTGCAGATAGAAAGTTCGAAAGTTGGCTTCTTATACTTTTCTTCCTTTCACAGAAAACATAACAAGAAAAAGAGAAAATCAGAGAGAATTAAAGATGAGCAACACAAAGAACTTCCACCTATAACCTTTAAAGGCAACAAAAGAGGATTAAGTCTGAACGAATCTCAGCTTGGTTATCGTTCCCTGTTTGACGACTCCACGCGAAGTGAGACGATAGATGACGATGATAGTCGAGCGGAGCCAATCGTTAACCGAAAGGGATCGTATCAAAAGCTTAGAGAGGAAAAAAATCAAGAACTGACAGAGGAAGTGTTGGGTAACTCCCCAGAGAGAGACAGAGTGAAATCGAGTAAAAATCGTCGTAGAAGAGTAAGCAATGACGGAAACGATAAGGCTTAAAGGGTGAGTTTCACGTCTCTGCGCATGGGCAAACTGTTACGTCAGCTTAATTAATTCCATTGTTATTGAAACAATCGCAAGCACTGTTGCAGGAAAAGGAACAATACCATAGAAGTGTAATTACTTATTGGAATTACTTTTGTAATCATTTCCTTTGTGTTATGAACTTGCTGCATGCGAATAGATAACTCGTGCGTTTTGACAACTCGTGCGGAGAATAAAATGTTCAACCCGTACAATAAATTCGTGGCCAAAATTAAATTTGATATTTTCTGTGCAAACCCGCAGTATCTTCCACCAAGTTTGGGCCTTAGTCATTCAGCGTATTTGCCGTAATACTCTCAGTGATTAATGAACATCATCTGGTTCAGTAAGAAACCGTAAAATCTACAACTGCTAGCGCCAAAGCTTAGACATGCGCAAAACCGTGAAACTGCCCCTTTAAGGACGTTCGCGCTAATTGTTTGTGCGCAACGTAACTGCGCAGGTAACGCGACTGTAATATGTCACGCATTACTTCGAGCATTAGTGAAGTTGAGGTTTGAAAACCATTGCAGAAACCGTGGACGATAAGTCTTGCACAGCGTTGGATAAGAGAAGATCGTGATCAGTCAAAATTGATTAAAAATATTTAGGAAAGTGAAGTAGACTACTACACGACTGATGTTCGCGTTGTTTTTATCAGTCGTGCACTAGTCTACTTGACTTTCATAAATATTGTTCAAGCATTAGTTAAAATAACATGGCGACAAAAACGCCGGAAAAAAAATTCCAGGCCGGCAAAAGAATGGCACATTTATTTCCGAATCATCATGAAACGTTAAAGAGAAGTGAGCGGGAGGATGGAAAAGCTCTTTAAAAGGTAGCTGCTGATCGAGTAGTGGCTGAAAGTTTGGAAAACTCGAGGACGAACCGTTGCGTAAATTTAATGGGGCTGTTTCTTTTTTTAATGTTTTTATTACCCTACGAACTTAAGTTCAAATTGAATGTATGTTTTTGAAGTTCTTATCCTTTACTTTCGTGAAAATAGAGCAGTATTTTTGTCCTCGTCGGCTTGAATAGTGCGGACCTGCGTGGAAAAAAACCAGCGATTAAATTTCACAAAAACCACACTCCAGAAGACGAGTATGACGGCAATGGGGAAATATTATACAAAACACTAAACAAATGAAGATGACAACTGCTTAAAACTTCGTTGCTATGCTCGAGAAAGCTTTGTTTTGGGGTAAAAGCCTTTCATCCCTTCAACGATCGATCCTCTCTTGGGTTCCAGTCCTTCCCCGACAGGTCACGCAAAAACGTGACAAACGAAGTTTTCCAAGAGCTTCGTAAAATCACATCGATTTTACTCTCTTGGATCATCGGTGACCCCTATTTTTTAAATCATGAATCACTTACTCTACTTACTATCTACAAAATATGATAAAATGAAAAAAATCTCACCGTAAGAAATTATCTTTTTTTTAAATTTTCTTTCCTCGTGCCATCGAATTCCGGTAGTGGCTGCAACGGATAGAGCTTACGAAAACGCTCGTCCAGGATGAACTCTACTGTTTACGACATCCCTAGCGGCATGAAATTATCTTAAAATCCCACCCCTAAAAACCTATGCACGGAAACCTTCACTCTAACAGTTTATTTTTAGGATTTTCGATGGATAAGCAAATGAGGCTACCTTTCGTTATTATGACAGATTTATCGAAATTAAGGCATTTTTCCACTGCCATTTTCTCCGAAACGAAGTCGGTGACCCCCAATTCTTTTTATATTTTTGGAGTAAGTTCTTTATGATCTAACTATGCGAGAAATGAAGAAAATCTCACCGTAGGAAGATTTTGGCGCGAACGTCCTTAATTAAGGTACATTGTCTAGAAAAATAGTACTTTATCAAAGCGATTGTTTTCCTGCTCTGGAAGGATAACCTGATCCAAGAACATTTCCAAGTCAGAGCAATCAGCACTTAGTCCGAAATATAGGGAAGATATCGTTGACGTCACCTATTGCCATAATAATAATAATAACTTTACTTCAACTATCAAAACAATTAGGAAATATTTACAATTTTAAACTATATATTGAGAAATTATTTACAAATTTTAAAAACTAAATTATATGTTCACGATGGAAAACTATTTACGATAAGTGAACAATTTTAAAATGGGAAAAAGACAATTAAAGCATTACTAAAGAAAAAGCTAATCAAAAATTTAAGCCTGGCACATTAATTAATGTGCTAACCAAAGCCTCATTGGCTGTCGAAACAAAGGGTCTTTTGTTCCTATGGTTAGTACATTTGAATAACAAAAGCAATGTTTGTAAACAGATAT
The DNA here is from genome assembly GCF_036669935.1 of Montipora foliosa. Lineage (NCBI taxonomy): Eukaryota > Metazoa > Cnidaria > Anthozoa > Scleractinia > Acroporidae > Montipora > Montipora foliosa. The sequence goes on from NC_090874.1 coordinate 2,695,811, forward strand.
CTTCCCTATTTCGACGTTATCACAACGTCTTCGTCGGTCGAGACCAAGGTTGATTTCATTATCGGTCACGTGACTGTAACTAAACCACATGAAGTCAACCACTCGACTGATAGCATCGAAATATTTCGGATTGATACTGATTGCTCTGAGTCAGAATTTGTTTTGGATCAAAATAGTAAGTGGAGACGTTTAACGTTAAGGAAAAGAGATCATTTAAATTTCAAAGTGGACGTCATTTTCATGCTCTTTCAGTTAATTTCACTTGGCGTGCCGTAAACAACGCAGCCTACCATTTTATTTTTTATTTTTTATTTGAAGGAGCGGGTCAAAATAAATTGTGCTCATGCTCTTCCTAAAACTTGTGATTTGGCCATTTCACGATAAAGGAACTCCCTACGTTGTTCATAAAATTGAAAGTTACTTAGACTACTAATATCAGAAGTGAACTATGTCACGAATTGCATAACTCGCATAAAGATTGTTCTAATTTCTAAACGTGGAATGTGCCGGAGCACTTTGTTGCTATTTACGAAATTGAATCGAATATTTCACTGCAGTCATTCTTTGATTGCGATGCCGTACTTTGCCCAATGGGCCTTAATTCGCGCGGCGGCCACATTGACCATAGACAATAGATTTCGTACCCCGAGCCTCGAGTTGAAATGTTTGGGAACGAGTTTCGGTGCGCAAAAACAACAGTTTCCCGTCCCTCGGGACTCAACATGGCCGCTGTGTGATTAAGGCTTATTGATTTGGAGACATTTGAACGATCGAATCGAAGCTGATATTTATTTAGTAGTATTGTAAATTGCATTTAATTTGCTTATCTAGGAACAGTTTTCCTTAACATTTGCCCCGGTAGTTTTTACGTACACTTTTCTCTATTTAAATTGGAAATGACATTTCAAAAACATTTTAAGGGATAAACGCAAGGGAAAACTTGATAGAAGGCGGTGTAATAATTATTGCTGATGCTGTGAGTGATTGGCTTCGGTACACTTGGGAAAACGAAGACATATCTTCCTTATTTAATTATAATGCCAGTCTAAGATTATGTATTATGTAATATAGCACAGTGCAGATCGGTAGAGTGCTTCTTCATGAAGCAAAATCGGTAGCCATATTTGTTGTTGAAAATTTATCAAATAACACCTTGCACCTGAGATAATCTGTAAGATTTTACTCCCCATATGGGTACCCATCCCCCCCCCCTCCTCGGGGCGAAAGGGTTAACAACATCCAGATCCACTCGAAAACTAAGTCCCCCTTAAATGTGAAGGTTTTTATCGGTCTTTAAGCCTGATCAATGCATTTTTTATTGCTTAGCAATATTGGTGATCAGCATAATATTCTTTCCGGGTCCTTTTAAGGCTTTTTGGAAAACCCAAGGCGTACTTTTCCGGGGTTTTACCACACATGACGAGCCTGAAACTCTCTAGTTAATTTTTAATATCATTACCTGTTTGCATTCCTTTCCGTTCATTTGTAAAGATACATGCATCTTCATACCTTACAAGGCACTGTTCATTTGAAGCCTTTCGTTCGTACCTCCTGATATAGAGTCGGTTTACTACTACATCTTTAAATATTCTACTTGGAAAAACTATGTGTTCTTTTCCTATTGTTGCTGAAATTGATTCTAACGAATTGCTTATTTGCGTACTTATAGACTTTTTCCCAATGTTGCCTTGATCGCAAGACAAATACAAAAGAACATTTCTCCTCGAAAGAGGAAGAAGGGTTCATTTGAACAAAAATAAAATGGTGGCTGATTGGAACAAGGCAGAATAATCAATCAGGCACTTCTTTTGTAGCCTTTTTTTAACTTCTATATTTTTAATTATTCTAGTTAAGTATATTGGTATGGATTGTGCTGGCAATTTTATTTTACTTGGAAAAGAATTATTTTTTTAACCGAAATATTTCCCGTACTGCTGTATGTATTTCAATAGTCAGTATTACCGGTAAAAAATATGCGTAAAAGGCTCCAGAGTTTAGAAATGGAACTGCATCTACTCAATTAAAAAGTTGGTTGATTAAAGTTGATGAAGAACTTAATTGTTAGGCTTCTTGTACATATTAGGATGATGGCGATCAACTTGCTTAATTTTAAAGAAAGAGTGTCATTGGTTTTGCATCGCAAAATTTGTAATCTCCAACTAGCTCTACATTAGATTTCTCAAGTAAGTTGAGGGGGGGTCTTAATTAAATTTCACAAATTCGATAATGAATAAATAAACATTTTCCAAATAGACAGATGCCACGCCTTTGACTATCCATAATGTCTAAGTATTGCATCAACATAAACACATGCTTTAACTTATTTAGAATGTCAACATATGATAGATTGAAACAATCGCTCATGCACAGAAGTCACAAACCACGTTGTGAGCTTTGCCAATAAAACATTTGGCATTTAAGAGGTCCCGCAGACATGCCAGGTCTGTTCTTGATTTAAACAGCGAGAGGGTTTCTAGGTCTACAGTTTCTAGCTGAGGAATGCCACATACTTCTGTTTCATAAAAGGTAGGTAGGTTTCATAGTTGTCATCAATGGGTTCACCTCCCAAAGACCGAAAAATTATACAGGTTCGGGTCCTACGGCTTTCTGCGGCAGCAATCCTCTTCTTCTCCCTTTTTTTCTTCTGTTCCTTCTTTTTTCTTGATTTGGATGCTTTAGATTTGGCACCAATAGGAAATGTCGCTTTATATTTAGCCATCACCCTATCCAGGTCTTCTACAAGATTCAGAACGTTTAAACCGACTTGAGACTTTATTGAATGACGTTGTTCAGCATTAAAATTGTGTAAACAGCTGAGGCCAGTCTTTAGTGTTTTTCTAACTTGGTTACGACAGCATTAAGCTTGTCCTGGATATCATTTGCCTCTTGTTTGCAACGTCTGATGTTGCTGTCATCATGGGGAGCTGGCTTGTAATCCTCTCGGAGAAACCTTCCTGCACAAGCAGGGTTGTCGGATAAAAGATATTGGTATCTGTTCTCAAGTTTTTCAATATCTTAAGGTACGGGTTAGAGAGGGGGGGGGGGGGGGGGCACATCATAATTTTGAGAGAACGTGAGGGGAGGGGGGGGGTCACAGCTAATCTTGACGCTGCTGGAGGGGGGGACCTATCTAGTTCTTCCTTTGGTGAAGCTCATTTTAGGACCCCCCCTTCCTGATAATTATTGCACAGTCCCTAAGTTCCCTGTGGGACGTTAAAGAACCCAAGCACTATTCGAGAAGAGTAGGGGAGAAAGTTCCTGGTGTTGTGGCTGTCCTGTTCTCTCCAGCCGAAGTGGCCGGCATGGCGGTGATGTCTCTAAAAAGGCTTGTGGTGTATGAGGCCACCTAAGCAGAAATAGCCACAAGTCAAAAAGGGACTGAGTGCTGGAACATGTAGATGTAGATGTAGACGAACAACTCCCATACTAAGCGAGAAATTCTCGTTTGATTTTACTTTGTTAGTTTTTTTTGTTTATATTCGTTTTTGAAAGAATATATCTAATTTTGTTATATTTATGAAGAAGTTAAGAAATTTTATTTTTGCAATTATGGAGGCACTACTTTCTGTTGCATTTTTACTGTTGTATGAAATTGTAGTCTTTTTTTCTTAAGAGAATGCAGAGTTCCTTGCTTGCATGGTTTCGTATTTGCGGTTGGGTTTTGTAATCGCTTGCCTTGCTTTCGCATATCGATTCGATAAACATGTCCAGACAGTGAATGACTCTAGCAGAATATTGAAAATACAGAAATTAGAAAAACTACACGACCACAAAAACAGAGTTCCCCCTGAAAAAAAGGCTCACGCCAAAGTAACCGTCCTTGGGAATCTGTCGGTGGTCAGGCCATCCGATTCTCGAAACGTTTTTGTTCAGTAATCAAGAACGCATTTTGACAGTGGTCCCTGTCGACCGTGGTTTTTCCGGTGCTGTCAAAGCAATGAGTGCAATATCGTTTTTTCGAGTAAAATTTACTTTGGAATTCACCAGTTTGGCAATGAATTTTTGTTGAACCGCACGAGTTTTAAAAGAAACAAGCACACCCTCAGCGAGTGAATGCAAAAGGAAAAAGTCCTTTCAGAGTGAACTGTCAATACCCAGCGAATAGAAATCACGCTAAAATTAGAAACTATAAAAAAAAAAAAACATTGTCAGTTCAAGGTCAAAAAAAGAGTTTACTGATGTACTTACTTTATTCCACTTTATCTCTGAAAACGAGATCATTCACATTTTTATTTACTTCATTGAAACACGCCAGGTTGGATTGGAACAAGAATCGGCAAAATACGGCAATGCAACCAAGAAAGGACGACTTGAACTTCAAACAAGATCCGCTCCAACACTAAATTACCTTTAGATGCTTTTAAACAAAGTTCTGAAAACACAAGCTAATGAAATTTCCCCCTAATTTTACGAGAACTCATTGAGATTTTGTGTTTATAATATAAGGGCAAAATTTGCTTGTCACTGTTGAGGCACATCGAAAACCAGTTGGGCAAACGGATTAAAAAAGCACTTGTTCGCTCACATTTTAAATCAAACCAAACAAACAATTCAACTTTATCTTTGTGTCCAAAATAGTACAGATAATTGTTATTTAATTCCAGTTGTTAATAAAAATTCGAGTTTTATTCCTGAACAAAGGAAAAACCGATTAAACCACTTTTCAAAAATACATCCACATTAAATAACGCATCCGTAAAAGTAACAAACGGTGCCCAAGGAAAGAATTTCTTGAGTAACTTCTTCCACCAAGTATGAGCTATTACTGGCATTCCGTTTTGTCGTTGTCGTTCTCTTTCGCTCTCCTTTCGTTTCTGTTCTAGTCATAGACATCATGTAACCTTATCAGAGCTTCTAAAGATATACCAAAAATTGCAACACAGAGAAAAAAACAGCTCTAAGCAAATTAAAAATAAACACTCAGCTTTAAGTCTATATTCCTCCGATGCTTGACTTGAATAACTGCGTAGCCACCAGTATGGACCACAGCTATCCTGATATGTCAAACTGGATTGAAACCAGCGAAAAATGCAGAAAGAAAACATTTTCCAAACCGTTTTCCACCTGAACACTGTGTAACTATAGATGACGTAGTATTGCTGTGTAGCCGCGTCGAGCCACAGAAAGCGCGCGAAAAATGAAGCCTCGCTTACGTTTAAGTGAGTTAACCTGGGTTGTGCCTGCAATTTTAATCATGAAAACCAGCACCTGGTCAGGGGTCAACTTCAAAAAAAAAACAGCTGACCTCAGCGGATACCTTGTTTTGACAGGTGTCAATTGATCAAAACATGAAACTAGCATGATACTGGTCACATTGGCATACATGGAGGGGTGGACGTACGTACGGACGGTCGATGAAGTCATAGCAGAAACCCATAAGGGTTGAAACGTGTAACGCGCGTTCACAGCTTCCGAATATTCAGTGCGAACTGATTGGTTGAATGTTTCAATGCTAAGTACCATATTTGGAAACCCCTCGCTCTTGTTGTTCCAAATATGGTACTTAGCAAATCGAATATTCAGAAGCTTGTTTCCCAGCACACAAGGGGCCGTTACACGTTTCAACCCTTATGGGTTTCTGGTCATAACTATAAAACCAAAATTTCTCATATCGATTTGGTTACCATATTTTCGTAACTATGGTACTCCGAGCGCGCGCGCCGAGGGAGCTCCGCTATGAAAAGAGCCTTCTATATATCAGATGCCTTGATTTGGAACAGCATTCCACTCTCTATCAAAACACTAAATAAAAATCAATTTAAAAGCAAACTAAAGAATAAACTCCATGAAATCATGAAGAACGACGACGATTACATAATAATTTCTGATATACGAGTACAATTCACAAAATCATAGCATTGTATGTTACTCCCAATATTGAGTACAGTCCGCCTCCCGGTCTCACTCTGGATATAAACCACACGACAATCTAGATTGCTTCTAGGTTTGTTCTTTGAATATAATTTATGAAAATTTTAAATTTTCTTTTTTCCTCTTTTTCCCGCCTCGAATAGCCCTCGCTAATTGCGGGCAAAAGCCTTTAATTTTTTAGATCAAATAAAGAAGCGTTAAGATCACTTCACAAACAAAAGTATATCCGGGCTCTCATTGGCGTATTTGTTCTCTTTGATGACGTTATTACACTTTTCAACAATCAAAATAAATTTACAGTGGGACTACAAAAAAGGGAATTTTATCAGTTTTACGGGGCTTGTTCGCTTGAGCTCAAAGCAACCCAAAAAAACCATTATGAGTTTTGCAACGTGATTTGCTCGCTTACTCCGATCTGTTGTGCGATAGATAGCGAATTCAAAGACTATATTTGGAATTGAAAGGCATCAAAATACTCCATTTTGTTGTTGAATGGAAGTTCGTGTGTTCGTTCTTGATTGTGTGTCAGAATTTTGAGAAAATGCAACTCGTGGCTTCAGTAACCGTGCAAAGTCACTTCCAGTCTGCTATCACTTTGTATCTTTTTCGGGGTACATGAAAGGTGTCCTTTTCAGCCTTCTCGGGCTCGAGATAGTATTTACTAGAACTGCATGGCTGGTGAAAAGAGCTGCATCATGCTGGGAAATAGCTTGATGCTTCGCTTACTTCTCAATGCTTCGCCCGATGGCTAGGAGCATCGAGAATTGGTCGTTTTGAAACAATGTTTTTAACCACAGAATGGTACGTCATATGACACACTCAGCTAATTAATGTTCATTATGTGTGTGGTCTTGTACCGTCAACTGCTTAAATTAAAGTGAAGAGGCGTAGGTTTCCAGTGATAAATAATAGCGATTTTGCACCCTATACAGAGTGAGAACATATAAAAGAACATTTTATAGATTTACAAATGGACCAAATCTAGTCAGGGTGGTAAAGTCTAACCTGAGATCAAATCGATTCCAAGATATCTGACTTTACGTTTGATAATTCTGTTATTAAAGTCCCCCGCCTTTAAGAGTGTTTTTCAAAGACGACAATATTTCGTCATCTTAAACTACTTCCAAGAATTGCAAGGCGTATTAAGGCAAATTAGGGTTTTTGAAGAGACGTAAATTTTTAACAATTCTGAAATCATTTCTAAATTTCACCTGCGCCATGCCAAGCGATGATTGATTCTTTCAAGTTCGTGTCCAAAACTTGTAAACACCCTTGACAGCATGTTGACGAAAGGTGGGTCGGAGAAACTCTCTTTTGATATCTGACAGTACACAGATGAGTACTAGTATCATGGTTGATCAAATTTCTTTGTAAATTGTGTTCCTTCTCGGCTTGGGCCGAACCGATTTGTCCTCAAGTTCCCGTGGCCTGTTACCGTCGACTGGTCGTGGTTTCGATTCGCACCCAGGTCAGAGATTTTCTAAGAAAAAAGTTCCTGATGCTGTTTATCAGCGAAGGTTCTTCATTCATTCATTACAGTAACATAGGGCCTCACTTGATTTCTGTGCCGTTTAAATTATATATACGTGCTACTAAGGGCAACACTCATTCAAAAATACATTTCAAACAAGCAGGCTGCTAAACGGTGAAAAACGGAATTAAACCTTAGAAACTCATTGCTTCATTGAAAAATGTTTAAGAAAGGGATGGCTATAGAAATATGACAGGACAAATGCATTGATAGGCTGGGAAAATGTGAAGAAACGGCAAACGTTTTATAAACAACCATTTATTAAGTAGGAATAATTGTGTTTAGTATAAATACACAGGTGATTATACAAAATCGCGCGCTCTCATTGGCTCGCTATCTCGGATTATCAGCCGATAATCACCTCGACGGACAAAATGGCTGCCAGTAGTCGTTTTGTCACTGTAAGTGAAGATGATTTTCGCGTTGAAATGTTTTTTTTTTCTCTTTTTTGAAATAATCACCTGTGTATTTATACTAAAACAATTATTCGCCTCAGGCTCAGTGATTATCGGTGAATATTCACCGATAATCACTTCGCCTTCGGCGAATAATTGTTAAGTAATCCTTTTCCGATTGTTGTAATGAAAGAATTACAAACCAAACTTACCTCTCCCCTTCCTCAGTTCATTCTTTTCGGAAGAACTAGTTGGGCGTGGCCATCCTAGACCACAATACATTGTAACAGTGTTCACGTGAATCAGTACAACGGAGGTTTAGATCTTGCATTTACATAATGCATCGGGAATGTAAGACAGCTCACTTTTTAGGATTACTTAATGGAGCTTCATCGTTCCTCAGGGCGTTCCAATTGTTACTTTCAGGATACTGTTTATCTGTTTTGACACGCTGGTCAACGTACTTATCTTTTCATACGATTACTACTTAATTTTCTCCTTTTGTTATTCATTTGGCTAGCTCATTGTTTGGTTTACACCAAGTAATAAACCAATATTCACAACTAACACATGCGTTGTTCTTAATACAGACAATTATTGCATAAAGGCGCCCATATTGCTAATCACGCGTCAACGCAATTTACAAATTGTACTCAATTGGTCTATAAATAGACTAACCACACGGTTCTTTTCATCTTCTTAAATAAACCCAATTTGCAAATTTATTAATAAAAGTTTCAAAAATGCCAATTAAGCGTGTATATACAAGCGAGGAGTTTCAAGTGCGCAAGACTTCTGCTATATACGCAGGCACCTTTGCGTTCCCTCTTCATTTGTCGCGCTAATTTTTTTAAGGTGAAACGCAAATTTATCAACAAACCAATCAATCATTCCGGAGACTTAAACTGGCTTCCTTCCCAAACACCTGTCAATATCATCCAATCATCGCATGACATTGGCTCATGACTACTCCATTATTCGCTATCATCCATTACAAACCTACTATATTAATTAATGTTTGCAGCGAGGTTCTATCAATCAAGTCGATACGCCTGAAGGCCCTGTTGACAGCCGCATCAAAACTTAAGTCAACTTTAGTTTATTAATGTTAACTTATTCTTCACCACCCAAGCAGTACAGAAAACATAACCAGGCGGCAAGTTAAGACGAGTCATTATCGCAAGGTATAACTATTCATACATCATGGAACGACCTTCATACTTCTTTGGCCCGTTCATGGATGTCAAGCCTCGAAATATGCCTCTATATCCCTCGCCAGCTTCACCTGAAGTAAAAAATCCGAGATCTTCAACACCTCGAGTTCCCGTTACAAAACCGACATCGTCTCACAGAATCGACGATATACTAAGTAAGCCTGATCCTGATCCGCCTGCAAGCGAGTCACCGGCGCTTCAATACCGCGCCTATCCCGCTGTGTCATCGTCGAGTCGGTATGGCTACAACCCGAATGTACCTTTCCTTTGGAGCGCTATGTTGCAATCACAATGGCGAGAAAGATTTAATGGTATGTTGAGAGCTTTAAACGAGGATAACGTATCTATTACCTTATATCCAGTCCAACTCCTTTTTCGTACAGTTACAAGAGGGAATTAATTTTGTTCCTTTAGAACTTCTTCTGACTGGCATGGGTATTTATATCTCGCTTGTCCAAAAAGGCTTCTTAAAGACACGTAAATCTTAGAATAAGGATCGACAATTCGAAAAATGCGGACCAATGTCATCGCCAAAAAAAAACTAAACAGTTATTCGTAGTTGCAAAGCGCAATTTTTGCAGGTCATCTCTTCGGAGGAATGCAAGCTAAAAGGTGACTCTAACATATATACTTGTTTGCGCATCGCGAAATTCGTTTAAAAAATTCTGAAGAGTTATTAAAAATGCTACGCTTAGAATTTCACATAAATAAAGTTTAGTTTACCGTCACCTTCTTATTTTATTAGTTATTTTGTTTAAAAACTGACACTAAGGCGATGACATTAGCCCCTTCACTCTGAATTTGACAGTATTATGATAATAAATACTATAATCCTTGAGAATAACATATATTCTCTTCATTTCCTCTGAACGCTTTATATTTGCACAAAAGTGTTCAGCTTAACAAAACAAGTTTACTCATTAAAAAGCACCTTGAAGATAAGGCAAACTCATTGCTTTATAGAAAACACGTAATTTGTTTTAACTTATGCAATACTGCCGAGTTCCCAATATTTAATTTGACAAGAAAGATAGGTTTTTACAATATGACCACAGTGTAAATTTTCATACCATAAGGTTTTAACTCTTAATTACAACAGCTATTAAACTCAGTAGATAACCACGCTTAATAGCCGCGCTAATCCCAAATGAACTAAGTTGAAACCATTTGTTTTTTGTGTTTTTTAGCAACGCAAAACCATACTGCGTGTGTCGAAAGTGACTCAGACGGAAAGAGAAAGCACACCCGACCAACGTTTAGTGGTCATCAGATTTTTGCCCTTGAAAAGACCTTTGAACAGACCAAATATTTAGCGGGTCCAGAAAGAACTCGGTTGGCGTATTCCCTTGGAATGACAGAAAGCCAGGTCAAAGTCTGGTTCCAAAACCGAAGAACAAAATGGCGAAAGCGGCACGCAGCGGAAATCAGCGCCAAAAAATCAAACGATAGCTGCAACATGGAACGAGAGAGAGAAGGATCACAAATCGCCAGTGAAGAAGAACAACAACACAACAGTTCTTCTCCAGAAGAAAACGAATATTAGACGAACCAGGAATTCAAAAGCTTTATCGTGCGTCCGACGTTTTGAGTGTGAAATATGTGAAAGTGCGATGCATTTGAAAAGCCAGCAAAAACAAATAAATATCTAAAACGACTAGATCCACTATGGATCGCCTTCTTGCAAAACGTTGAATATTCTAGAGTATAAAGCAAATTTCTAGAGCCAGGCTTCGAATAACACAAAGCGTAAAACAATAGGTTATAAAGTATCATCATTTTATGGATTTTATTGCATATGATGAACTGAATGTGTTTGATAATTTACTGAAATATGAATTCATTCGGAGGTACCAGTGATCACATGAGTTCAACTCAACCATCTCACGGTTGCGCACGGACGAATTCCACTCACTGTGATTTGAACTTTACTATAACGTGTTAAATGTTTCCTTATTCGTGGAGACTACGTACTTTTAGAAGCCGCTACTTTTTGACGAGTTTTCGAAGAGTGGGAGAATCGTCTCTCTTATAATGATACAACGGCAATGCTTACTTTGGATAGATTAAACTGGTAACAAAGACAAAAAGGATACTTTTCATTTTCTTATGTGTTTACGTAGCAGAAAAAATCTTAAAAGATACTGAAATATATTGTATGTTTACAGCCTTCCAATTGCCTGTTTTATTCACAAAATTCTTTTAAAATCGGAGATATGTAATTATGAACAACTGAAGAACATAGGGAATGTAACAAGTAGTTGTTTTTAAGAGTAGAATATTATAAATCGTTAAGGGTTTTAATATTAGTTGCGTATCTTTTGGAATTATTTCTTGTCGCCAGCTGTTCCTTCCAGGACCTTCCAGGACCTTCCAGGATATTATCCTTTTACCGGCGAACCATTAACGTCATAAATAATGCAACGAGCTTGTTTGTGACAAACTGGGAATGTAAGTTGCCTTTTTAATTAATCACTCAAACAAAATGAACAAGTGCCAATTTTCTGTGGTTCTGGTGGCCGGCTTGTTATCGGTGATTATTACTGGTGGCAAAATATGGCCTCCAAACTCTGCGGCTTAGTAAAAGATTTTCCCAGGTCTGATAACTTAAATATTTAGACTGGCAAAATAAAATTTGACCACCGGTTGATACTTGTTCCAATAGCAAACTTTGTAAAGTATTCACAAGAGCAAAATTTTATCCATATATCACTATTTCGATATTCTATTTATTAAAAGCATTTGTACAAAGGTTCATTTAAAAAGGTTCTAGCGTCGTGGTCGAGTTACCTATATATAAAAAATTAAACATGCTTTGAAAATGGTAGAAAGCTGGTCAAATTAAGTTTGCACAGGCTATGCCTTACATTGGGAGTTGCCCTCCTTTTGAACGTTACCGCTAAACAAATCATTCGGTCAGTGGAGAAAACCGTGAAATTAAAGTCGTTTTTAGTTAATAACTATTTCAGCTGTGGTGCGAATGGGCTATTACAATGTAAAGTTTTATCAAAAGTTCCTTTCAATTCAAACCCTAGAATTTTACTTTTTCCTCAATATAGGACAGACCACAATATGAAAAGAAAACGAAGTTGTAAATACTCCTCAAGGGTAAATTACAACGTAATAAAATATTAAGGTCCTGAGAGATAAGATTTTTGTCGTGGGGCAATAATGATAATAAATTATTTTGCATTCTTCCTTTCCCACGTACAACTCCAACTTGGTTGGGGGTCAGAAGTAGGGCTCTTTTCTTTCTTTCTTATTTCTTTTTTTTTTTTTTTTTTTTGCAAGACTGATTTGAAAATTTTGACAATCGACGTCGAGACAAAAGCAAGAGTCTTGTACTTTCGATTCATTTAGCGTGGTGTACATTATTGCGCTTGCAAAAATGCAGCATTTAGCCGGCAATTTCAGTTCTAGCAA
>NC_090874.1:2728241-2733241 GCF_036669935.1 Montipora foliosa
CCTTCTTCTTTGATTTATCGAACGGAATTATTTTCCGGGTGTTGCTTTCTTACCGCAATTTGCAAAACTACAGAAAGCGGAAGTTAGAACGGAATTCTCAGTTTTTTCACGATGCTCAGTTCGTAAGTCGATTTATATTTTTCAAATTCTAATGCCAAAGTATTTTGCAAGGGAAAAGGTTGACAAAAAGATCTTTTCACCGCCGAAAGTTACGTTTAATTACTGTTGTTATTCCTGAGGTCGGGTACTTGGCTGTCTGGTCGGATACTGGGCAGCAATGGACATCTGCAGAAATGCAAATTTCACCATGGCAACTAAGGTAAACACACCCCTTGTTTTCATCATATTACAGACTATTAAATTTATTGTTGCAGGGCCACATTTCACAGCTCTTGCGGCTAAGGAAGGAAAGGTATAGTAGTTTTAAACTGAAGTGGCCGGATACTGGGCAACATACTGTACAGGTTAAAAGAGCCTTATCTTAAAAATGAATTATTGTTGACACTGAAGTAAGTTTAAGAAGAGTGATTTGGTCTACGAAAGACGACGCATGCGCGTCAATAAGAAAAGCCGGCTATCTCTGTCCTTTAAGTTTATATGGTGGGGCCCATTGTTTGTGTCTATGGTGTTATTAAATAAATCTCGAGAGCTGTTGGAAAGGCCAGATTGGTGATTAAGTAAAAATTCTTGTTGCTTTTTTTTTTTTGACTCAGCCTGTCTGAAAGCAGTGCTTCAAAAAATCCCAAAAGGGATCCTTGAGGTCAGAAATTACGTAACTTCAAAACACCTTTAGCCTTATCTTTGCCAGAAAATTGTTTTGATTGTTTCCATGTCAAGGTGCCGTGAAAAATAGCCCGCTACACCTATAACATTCTCCGACTTGCGGAGCACAGAGTCATAGTAGTTATGCAACGCTTTCGAGTGGTATAACGTGGAATATCCCACGAGTCACTTGTATTTTCTTGGTATAGCAGGGCACGATGGGAAGGTTGGGTGTGATACCATTGAATTGCACTGATCGATGGGAAGGTTCGGCGGAATACATACATCTTATATGGTTTGACATATAATACGCGCGGACATCGATGTTTTGCGAGTTGTGTAGTACGAGCAATGAGCAAAATGTCCGCGAGTATTATATGTTGAACCATCGAATAAGAAATTTATTATTCCACTACAAAAGGTGTTATTTTGATTCAATTTTATCTGGTAAGAGTATTTCTAAAAAATGCATCATCTGTCCTTCAAGGCGCTTGCCAACGATGTAAACAGCACAGAAAGCCAGACAAATGTCCTATATGCGATGGCAAGCTAATTTCGCAGGCTTTGTATCGCGATGAAAACAATTTCTTTCATTGAAAAACTGCCGTTCCGTCCGTGTTTGCTCTGTTCTAAACCGGTCAAACCAGGACACTACAGTGTATTACCGTCTCATATTTTGACGTCTTCTGTGATCTATTACTGAACAAACGCACGGCAAAATGGAATCTATTTGTTTTGTATAATAAAGAATTAAACTTTATTCGCATAAAAGCTGATGGTGACGCCAATCGTGCGTCTATCCTCTAATAGATCATAGGCAAGAACCAATCAAAATGCAAGAATAACTTGGGTTATTATATGAAAAAAGAAAGAAACGCAGTGTTATTAAATTAGTCCTTTAGTGTTTTGTTGTAGACACTTTTCATTACTGAGGGAAAATCAACTGAACTCCACCTGGTGGTAAAAAATTACAAATGTATAATTTAAATCTGTCACAATTAACTGTAGGGTGGCTTTCTAATTACTTTTTCATCTTTGTTGGCTTTTTCTCATTTACAAAAGCAGTCAAGATTGTTTCAAACAACAAATCGTATATTTCTAACTAAATTTTGTAACTTTATCATAGAACTTGGAGTTAACAAAAAATATTTACAGTAACACGACAGTGTCAAAATGTTTTAGAAGGATGGAATGATTTTTCAGTTTAAATAACGATAAACTTAATAAAGCTGACAAAATAGAGTTTGTTAATAGTTGTTTTTTATTATTTCACCGACCAGTTGTATGCTAATACGAATAGAATATAACCCAAGCCTCAAGATTTTACGAAAGGTTTACTGCGTTGATTAACAGCTGTTCAATTGGGCTCAGAGAGAAAAGCACCCTCCATCTTCCATCTGATGAAAAGTTAAAGAGACAGAGAATGATGAGTTTTGGAGATAAGCAAACTGTTCAAACAGAGACTGAATCTGTTCACGCCGCCACGAGAAGCGGAAGCCACGAAAAACTTCAAAGTGAATCTGTCAGCGCGTTTTTGGAGAACGCTACATTACATGGTGCTCGGTTCCTCTTGGTTGGAAATGTTTATAGGAGATTGTTCTGGACTCTTGCGCTTCTATCAAGCGTAGGATATTGTGTCGTACAAATTTACGAAACCTTGGATGCGTTTGGTGAGCGACCATTCAGCACTAAGATAACAACGAAGACCTTGATTAAGACGGAGAACGTATCATTTCCCGCCATTACTATCTGCAATTTTAATGCTTTTAACCGACGAAGGTACAAGAGCTTTTTTAGAAAACGGATTAACTTCAGCGACGAAGAAGTTGAACGAGATCTCGAAGAGTTTGAAAAAGTTAGGACTTCTCGAACTCCTAGTTCGTTCTCTGACGAAGTAGTAGCGAAATATCCCGTACTGAAATGGCGTGCCCTAAACGAAAGCCGTCATCATCTTGTTATTTTCAGTCACATAATTGAAGAAATGCTCCTCCCAAACTCTAGCATTCGTGAAGCGTGCACTATAGGCGACAAACCGTGCAGCTCCAAGAATTTCAAATCGTCATACAACAGTCAGTTTGGTCAATGTTTTACTTTCAACTCTGGTGAAGATGAAAGTCCTGTCATAAACGCCTCTCTGGCAGGTCAGCTTGGCGGCTTAAAGCTAAACCTAAACATCGAGAGAAACAGCTACCTCATTGATTCCTCGAACCCTTATGTTGGTTTAATTGTTCTAGTTCACGATCAAAAAAGCTTTCCTTGCATGGAGCAGTTTGGCTTCGCCGTTAAGCCAGGAGTGCGCACCCTTTGCGCAATCAAAAGGAAAAAGGTACGATGGAAGGAGCGACTTTTCCTTATTAACTATTTTAAGCCTTTTTAGGATTTACTTCTGAAGCACCACTTAATTAAGTTTATTGAAGACTGAGGGCAATCGCAAAAGGAACGGGCATTAAAACCCATCATGTGTGACGCCTTACTTGTTACTCCCTCAACAAAAAAAATTGTGCATAATCTAGAGTAAATGAAATGATTGGCATTTTCAGTCCGTCTGAAAACTAACAGTATCAACAAACACACCTGACCACGAGTGCATATTTTTAGTCCCTTACTTTTAACACTGGATTATTCATGCAATTGTGATTTATTCAATGAATTCAAGTATCTGAATATTTATTTAATTTGTTACGTAATATATGGTATTTCAACCTCTGACTAACCGAGTTCGAGGTCCGTACTGTAAGTTAAAGGCTGAGTTTGTTCTGTTGATTTAAGATTCATTTTTTTGTTGATTTACGGCCCAAGAGTGAAGCCCAGAGTGCCACAAATGATTGGCATGCGTAATAATTTGTTGTGGGCCACCGTGATGACGGATATCGTTGTCGATAAGAGTATAGACAACGCTGAACCACTTTCGAGTTGATAAATGTACAATAACAATTGGACGTTCTTTTTGCAGCTGATAAATCTGGAATCTCCATATTCAACCAATTGCACACGCAGCAGAAGCCTGCAAATGTTAACCAACACCAGTTACACATATTCCAAACCTGTTTGTTTAATGGAATGCATTAACAAATATGTTACTGAGAAGTGTGGTTGCCGTCCTATAGAATACAAAGGTGAGAAAAGACACGTCTATATGTTACAGGTTGAATTGAAATTCAGGTTGATTTTTTCCAACCTAGGTTAGTATGAAGGGGGTAGTTTCTAAAGAAACTGTGGTGCTGCGACGGTGGGGAAGTAGTATACAAAAATTTGGTTTTATCAACGGAGTTGATAATGTAAATTGGCCACCGTACAGAGATTCTAAAAGCTGACGTTTCGAGCGTTAGCCCTTCGTCAGAGCGAATCGAGGAATTATGGGTTACGTGTAGTTTTTATAGTAGAGTAGGAGCTACGCTATTGGTGGTGACATGGCAACGTGAAAAATAGGAATATATTAGTTAAATGAAAAGCGTTCGTTAATACCGTGAGGATTAAGGGTGCCGATTTGGAAGATGAATTTTTGTTCTAGATTCTTGCGGCTTTCCGTCGTACCTAGATGTAGGGAAAGGCCGCAGATAGCCATGTGTTTTTTGGAGTGGTTAGGGAGATTAAAATGACGAGCGACTGGCTTAGATTCATCTTTGTCATTCTTCTCAACATCGCGAAGGTGTTCGCGGAATCGGTCACCTAGTCCTCTACCTGTCTCGCCAATGTATAATTTATTGCATAACGTACAGGTTATGCAATAAATGACATTTGCGGAGGTACATGTAAAACGATCGGTGATCTTAACAGATCGCTTAGGTCCCGATATCTTGCTAGTGTTAACAATGAAAAGACAAGTTTTGCATCGTGAGCGCGCGCATTTGAAAGTGCCGGGTTGCTCGTCAGTTTTGAGCGCGCTTCTAACTAAAAAGTTGCCTACGTTTTTGTCGCGTTTGAATGAAATAAGTGGAGTTTGCGAAAAGATTCTACCAGTCTCGGGATCATTTTGGAGTAATTTAAAATTATTAAGAATGACGCTTTTGACTGCGTGATTATGAGGATGGAAAGTGAGGGTGAATGGAATTCTGTCATCCTTATCTTTTTGTGACGTTTGTAGTGATGACTGTCGATCAAATTGTTGGGCGCGATGATGGCCCGCTTTGACCACAGAGACAGGATATCCACGTTTTTCGAAGAACTGGCACATCTCCTCTGATTTGCTGGAAAAATCGGAGTCATCACTACATAGACGTCGAAGTCTAGGAAATTGA
>NC_090874.1:2743241-2758241 GCF_036669935.1 Montipora foliosa
GATTTAAAGAACTTGGCCAGACAACTAGGATGCAACTGCTTTAGTTAAGCAGGATATGTAAAAATTGTTTGTCAGGTGATCTTTCTTTAACAAGGTCATCTCTATGGGTTTATGAGTGTGCTGGGGGCCATTTTAGAGACTGTCATTAAAAGAAATGCTTTAAAAAGCTATTTTACTGGGATCTTACAATGGCCTCTTAGAAATTAGTGAGATTTAACGAAACCTTGAAAGCACAATTTTAAGATGAATGTTACTATGACCGGTATCTTGAAAAGAGAAAAAGCCGACGCCTACTGTTATCACTTACTTCAAAGATGCGCAAAGTTGCTAAATGCTTAGCCCTTTTAAAAAATGAATGGGTGAATCGTCAAATCGACATTGAGCCGCCTCCATTCGAATGTCCGCTACGAAACAGTTACGAGAAGTTTCACAAGATATATACAGTATATATTGTATTGGCCGATGTTCACTATTTTTGGAGATTTTGACCACAAACTTTTATATTATCATGCTAAATATTACACCAGGTTGCCGACAAAAGTTTTTCCATTTGTTCCAAGCAATTTTAGAGGGAAAAAACTAGTTTATTTAGATATTTGATTCAATCGGTACATTTCAGCAAATCGCTTCCGAAGTATATGTTATACAAAGATAACATGAACAACAAACACTAGCAGTCAGCATTTCACCTAGACTTTCGAAAAGTCCTTCGTCTAGATACGCGTGGAACGAAGGACTTTTCATACTTGATTGGCGCCAATTTAGCGACCCAAAAACGGGTCGCTGAGCTAGGCCAATCAGAGTAGTCCTCCTGGACCCCAGGGGATAGAGTTGTCAATCAAAATTTGCCACACGCAGTGAAGCGTGATTTTCAAGCATGCTACTAAGGCCACCGGATATTCCAAATTACGCGACCATCAGAGGAAAATAATTGAAGAATATCTGTCTTGCATAGATATGTTTGTGTCTTTTCCAACCGGAGCTGGGAAAAGTCTGACCTTTGAACTAGTCCCGTACGCTTTTGGTCGTTTACTTGGAGCGGGTGGCAATGCTATCGTCTTCGTAATTCTTCCACTGATTTCACTCACGACAGATTTGGTCTCTAGCCGGTCGCTATTTAGGAGACAACACATTTAAAATCTTAAGTATAAACGGGTGTCTGGAAGTCCCGAGGCGATTCTCAACGACTATCAACACATTTTTCGTCGAATGGAACAAAAAATTTTAAAATGCATGTGTATTCATCGACGAGAGTTATTGCATCGCTAAATGGTAAGCTTAAGTTTCACTAAGATGCATCTTTTAATCCCGGTCTGGTACCCCGGGGGGGGGGGGGGGGGGGACTCCCTTATAAGGCCTTAATGGGGACGTGCGGCCAGCCAGGGTATGTTTTTTGGGATTTTTGTCTTGAAAAGGGTATCGAATTCATCATTTTTGTCTTAATCTGGGTAACGATTTATCAATTTTTGTCTTAAACTGGGTTAAATGTCTTAAACAGGGTATCAAAAATCGGAATTCTGTCTTAAAATGGGTAGGAAAATTAGCGATATTTGTCTTAAACAGGGTCAGGGTATGAGGGGCCGCGCCGTACCTCCCCACCCAGGGATATGTCGAGTACCCCCCCCCCCCCCCGGGTCTAGTACGTCTCCTACACCTGAAGCGTACCTGATCTTTCATGAGTGAAATCAATATTGACTTTCTTGACGATTCGAATCTTTCCCTTACTTGCTAATCTTTCGAATATATTAGTCTTTCGTTTCTATCAGCACAAATCACGGCACAAGTGTTGGTCCAGAAAATACCACTAGAGGTCTCCTTTCCAAGCGGCGACTCGAGATTGAAAAAGAGCTTTCGTTTTATTTCATCTTTGTTTCTGATACCTTTAGCACAAAGTTAACAAATTTCCTCTTTCGATTTCGTAGAAACAAACATGTTCTACTGTTTTCGTCGGATTGCGCCATCAAGTTCAGGGCTTGCGAATGACGTCATCCCCTTTTTGGCGCGAGACGCAAATGAAAACTTTGCAAGCGAGACAAGTCGACCTCTTGCGACTTCGTCGCTCGCTCATTCACTTCGCGTACGAAAAATCACGATTCGCTCGCCGAAACATTTTCTTCTGGGGTTATCGTGAGGTCGACTTGCGGCAAGTCTACATTTCACCAAATGAATGTAAAACTCACATGGCATTTCGCCCACATGATACACGTATGTCGAAGCTCATAAGTCATGGCAGATCAAGCTTGTCAAGATTACATTACCAGTTTGAGCTCTGCGTTTGTTTTGACACTTGCCACAGCGATCTTCAATTCCATCTTTTCAGTTGTTGCAATCGTTGGTAACATCACCGTCCTTACAGCAATACGACAAACACCTTCGATGCAACAGCCCTCCTTCATGCTTTTGTCTGGACTCGCTGTGGCAGATCTCGGAGTTGGTTTGGTAGTTCAACCTTCTTTTACAGTGATTCACATTCTCATAACGACAAAGCACTTCGACCATATTTGCTCTCTTGTGACATTTTATAACATTTCCTCTTCGTTTCTATCTGGAATTTCTGTAGCCACAGTCGCGGCTTTAAGTATGGAGCGGTTCTTAGCACTCAAGCTCAATCTCAGATACGAAGAAATTATTACGGTGAAAAAGACAAAAACTGCGTTGGTCTTTATCTGGGTCAGTGTTGGATGTTTAACAAGCTCGTGGCTAAAAGGTTTTCAAACATACTTGGTCGTGGCTTGTGCATTTTTGTCGATTTGCAGTGGTCTTATCTGCTTTGCTTATGTAAGAATATACTTGGTTGTCCGACAACAAAAAGCGCGAATTCAGGATCAGTTGCAGCATAACCAGCCGAAGTTCGCGGAAGAAATAAAAACTGCCTTTGCGACGTTTATTTTAGTCATCGTATTTACACTATGCAGCGCCCCTTATATGTGTGTCATGATAATTACACAGATAATACAGCCACAAGGAGTTCATTGGTTGGCTTTAAATTGTAGCGTTTCTTTAATCCTAGTAAATTCTAGCATCAAGCCAATGTTATACTGTTGGCGTAACACGAAAATGCGCGGAGCGGTTAAAAACGTTTTATGTCACTTTGGCGACGTCTTGAAACGGAATCTGTAACAGAAACGGTGTAAGGCACGCAAGAACCAAAAGGACCAAACTACCGGAGCTGAAACTGAACCGGTTACTACTCAAAGAAGCGACTCAAGACGGTATTGCTTTTCCGCTACTTTTTCCATTTCCAGCTAGGATAGAATATGAAAAGGGCTTTGTAAATAGACGGTTTAATCATGGTGGACGGGATGATGTACCTGTCGAAAGAGAAACTAAAGGAAACACATGGTCAATTTTTACCGTAATGTTTTAAAAATTTAACATACTGCAAGGGATAAGTTTTTTTAGTCTTGAGTAACGTGAATAACCGCAGGTGTTGCACGGTTTAATGTCAATGCTTTATGTAGATGTCCTTGTCCAGATTTATAACAACTTGTTTTACTCATTTTCGAAGTGATGAAAAAGTGTTTATTACACATAACATGAGAATTTTATTCCATAAAGCTCATTTGTACAAATCTATACGCTTTATTTTCACATGTGGAAAAGGCTTATACAGCCAATCAGAATGGCATACAGCTATTTCACATGTGGAAGTATAACCAATCAACGATAGTTCACATGTGGAAGTATAACCAATCAACGATAGCGTAAAGGCGTTTCCATGCCAATCACTCGTGCATCTCGTGCAAATCGTACTTTGTTATTGAATTAAATTAAATTTGCATTTGGTTCTATTGTTAGTGAGTTTTTGTTTCTAATTTGCGTTCAGAAAACTATTTTAATGAAAATTCTCGTCTTATGTGTGATAAACAGTTCACGACATAGAAAGTGCTTTGTACGGGGTTTTATTCACACGTTGTTTGTGTCAAAAACCCTCACTCGCTCGTTCCTCGCTCGTTCGGGTTTTTGACAAAAACAACTCGTGAATAAAACCCCGTACGCCGCACTTTCTATGACGTAAACTATATTTACCAACCGCTAAAACACGCATGTGGTGTAACATGAAACAAGATATGAAATTGTGAAAAACAAATCATGATAATGTAAAATTTTGCAACAAAAATGGTAATGTAGTAGAGAAGAATTATATTAAAGCACGGAAGTATCGTACAATGAAGAGGAAGCTCGCGTTTTATTGGCTAATCGTGTTCGTTACCTTGACGACACCTATATTCTCACATGTGAAAGATAAAAAAGATATGTTCACTGCGCACGGTGAGGATGTTATTTTTTAGTAAAAGGAGAAATCCTGGTATTTCATCAGTATCTACATAATAAAACAACTTAACAAATTCCACTCTACCATCAAATTTACGTCCGTAATATCAGAGAATGAAATCACTTTCCTCGATTCAAAAGCGAATCCATCCTGGACTCACTACAAGCCGACTGGGAACTTTCAATATACACACTTCAACTCCTGCCACCCCCAAGGCGTAAAAGATGGTTTCATTAAAGATGAGCCAATTCGACTGCCTAGGACTAACTTTTCAGTCGAAAACAACAATTGAAGGGAGCCAAAATCAAGTCGCGTTGATATTGAGTCACTGAAACATGATGACATTTAA
This sequence comes from Montipora foliosa, assembly GCF_036669935.1. Classification (NCBI taxonomy): domain Eukaryota; kingdom Metazoa; phylum Cnidaria; class Anthozoa; order Scleractinia; family Acroporidae; genus Montipora; species Montipora foliosa. The sequence continues at coordinate 2,747,867 of NC_090874.1, forward strand.
AAATATGGTTCCTTGTTAGTAAAGCCATCCAGGGTTGCAATAAAATTTGCGAAAAAATCACACTTTTTACATTTGTTAATAAGTCTATTTTTTCACTCCTCTGACTTCCACGAAACGTCATCATTGCCCATTTATTCCGTGCGCGCCTAGTTCTGGCAAATCGAGATTTTTTCCGGTATACCAGATATGTAATACTATATCACTGTAACTCTATATACGCGCAAGATGCAATGATGCCTCCTCGGGATTTTGCCGCTGCTGGGGCAATAAGTTTCAACACAAGGCGTTGTCCCGTTCACAAAATGATGATTCCGAAAAGTACGAGCTGAATGCTTTGAGGATTATGACCTCATCGTAAACAGAATGAATTCGGCATGAAATACAGACCCTGCATTCGCGTACAAAGGAAACAGAAGCTTCAAGAGTTTATATCCAACAAACTATTGGCAAGTGTAAACCTCGTTGGATGAACTGCTTTTATTTTACTTTCACTTAACACAATATAACATAGCAAATTGTTTAGACAACGTAACAAAGCTCACAAATATGACGGAATAGTTCCCTTTCGAATCCATCAAAATGTAACATGTATTCGGGATATTACAATAAATTCAATCTCTGGTAAATACGGTAAAGGTGCTGCAGAGTTTACAATGTAAATCAAAGTATTATAAATTACTTTGGCCGTTCAAAAAAGCCACAGACGGTTAGACGAGTGAATAATGACTTCTAGCCAATACGCGCACCACACGCTAGCAAGTTACAATTGGTTTTGCTTTTAAATCTGATTGGCTGAAAATCTGACACAAGCCTGTGCAATCAATAACAGCAAATAAAAGCTAAATTACTTTCGACAGTCAATTGAAAACCTTAATATATTACATAATACAAAAACTTTATTTACCAACTGCATGGGTAATCCACAACTTGAAGCCATGATGAACAACAGGCTTCTTCACACATACTAAGATTCTACCTGATAGCGAGGGTGAAAGGCCACCAACAAAAAAAACTCAGCAAGTTTGTTTATTCATTCCCTTTGTTTGTGTCCTCAACGCCTTGTCAACAAGCTAAGTATCGAATGTTCTCTATAAAAGTATGTCGATACAATAGTGCACATTCATCCCTGAAATATTTCGTTAATCAGTTAAAATCTCCCTTGCAAATGAAATGTGAAATACTTTTGGCATTTCTCTAAGCATTTCATCAAAAAATGATAGCAGTCGTGTCTGTGGAATCCGCTATGTGCTCCCAAGTTTTATAACCTGTCAGTGAGGTCTTCGCACCATGAGTGCAAAATCATTTCGGTTTTGAGTAATAAATGACATGTTTTATAATCTGAGGACTTTAAAAAACGCTAAGGGCGATTTTTTCAGAAAAATGTTCTTTGATTTGCGTTAATTTGTTAATTTCAATTTACAGTGTCCCCAATTAGGGCTCCAGTGCTAGACGATTAGACACTCAAATAAAGTTTCCTTTCCTTTCCATTTATCTGTCTGGGTTTCGAAGAGCAAAAATTCTCAAAGCGATAAACTCAGCCTTTGAAATTGTCTTACGCACTATGTATTCAGCCAGCTTAAGAATTTGATAAGATATTACTCTCATACGAAGGTTCAGAAACCATTTTCAACTTATTTCAAATTATCATATGGTTCGTACAGCCCCCCGCGCGCTTAAAACTACTGAGAAAAGTCACGAATGAGGGCGGCACGCATTAAACGCGTGGACCCGGAAAAAGCCATGCGAGGACCACGCGCTGTGGTAGTCAATGCTTTACTCTGAGCTACCATGCACGTGTTAATCACATGATAAAAGGCTTATTGACTGAGTTTGGTGGGGCCGGGCGGGAAAATATTTGGCCGGTCCTCCCACTCAGTCAATAAGTACATCATATTATTGCCATTCGGTATATACTTGGGTTGAGATAAAAATGTACGATCAAGGTCAGTACGGCGGCGTGGTGCGAGTGTGCGATGATCCTGGGCTAAGAATGAGCGAATTTCAAGCCAAACGCCCATTAAAGCAATATGGTGCCGAAGAGGATCCTCAACAATGGATACTGACAAGTTCGTGCTTAGGGCGCATTTGGCGAGCAGAAACGTGAAAGACTGGAGCAGCGGATGACTACAGAAGCAACGTTTGACTGTTCTCTTTGCTTAACAGCTTCACCTCCATTTTCAGGATAGTTTACAAGATAACAAAGCGAAGGTAGTAGCATAAAGCTTACAGCCGTTGCAATGCACTCTGGAACGTCACTGACGTCTATAGGAAGAGTCACTTGTCCCTGATCAGGTTTAATTTCTATCACGCTATCCTCATTTGGACTGATTTGGATCAAAAGGGAATCGTCCGTCTTTTTCACATCACACCAGCCGTGTTTTTCTCCCAGTTTGAAGAACCTGATCTTTGCAACATTTTCCTCTTCGTCTAGAGACATTTTATTGGCCGTTTTCACTCCGATACAGATTCCCCAGTCTGCTGCATTTCCTCTAATGAGAAGTACCGTTTCGCTTCCAGACTTGGTAGTTGTGAGAAACTTGGACGAGTCTTCTAAAGGCTCACCTTGACTGGGAAACAACGCGTTATCAACAAGCTGTACATACGAAACGGTTTTGCCATCATTATTAAGAACTTCCAACACCATGACATCCTCTGGCTCAGCATTAACCAGTCGACAGCTGAAGGCAGCGTCCCCTCGATGACCGTATAAGTGATAAAGGGATAACTCACAAGCCACCCGTCGTAAACAAAAAAATTCTCGCTTAAGGAATGATCTTGGAGCTGACAAAACATCCACTGGATGATCGAATTTAGCAAAATCTGGCTCCGGGCTAATTGTAAACCTGTATCTAAGAGGCTTTGGGGACACACAAGTCCGAAACGTTACGTACGCTTTCCTGTTTGCCGGACCAAAGATCGGAATCTGTATGCGGAATGAATGAGCTATTGTATCCGCGCTAAGAGCTGTTTCCAGATGTTGTGTAAGGTCGATCGCATGACTAAGTGTTGGAGTCTTTGAAAACATCTTCTTCTGCCGAAAAGAAAACATTATGTTGTTCTTGTCGTCTGTGTTAACCATAAATTTTGCAAGAGCTTCTTCGCCATCACCTTCAAAGCTGTTACTGAGGCCTTTGATTCTCTTCTTCCAAATTACTTCCTTGTTACTGTACTGCAGTCTGAAGGAGAAGGTTTTGCCATTTTCAAAATTTTCAGTCTCAAATTTCACAAGTTCTATTTCAAATTCAAAGACAGAAAATAATCGATATGCTTCGGTTGGTTCAGCTGGAAGAGCGGGTCGAGGAGCCTCGCCTCGAAATGTGGCTCCAGGTCTGGAGTAGGTCAGACCACACTCTTCCCACACTGATTTTGTTTCTCTTTCTAGTGCCAAACGCTTGGAGATCTCCAAAATATTCATTGTCGCATCAGGATGCTGCAAGACGTGTCCAAGAAAATCTTTGATATCTTCTTTATAAACAGAGGGATGAAGGAGATGAGTGGTCCAAATTAAGTCCACATCACAGCATGGGACAAGCTTCCTGTCTGGATTCTCCCTGGTTAGATATAAATGCTGCTTATAGCGTTTCAAAGAGGACATGAGAAACATCGTGTCCCCATGATGGGGAAGAGATACATTAAAATACAAATTCCTTAAGCGAACACAGGCTTTCTTGAAATCACATTTAAGTTTTGAGTTGTACTGTTGAACAGAAGCTGGAATGTTATTGAAGTCGACTTCAAATGGTTCGTTTGGGTACGTTTTCTCCCAAATCTCTCGACCTCTATCAGAGGATTCCTTTCGTTGCAGATATGTATGGATGCGATGATTGACTTCTTTCTGTGCGATGGTTTTGCAGTCTTCTGTATAGACACTTAAATCCAAAATATGCGCTTGCCAAATCCATTCAATGTCCAATGGAGCTTGGATTTCGTCGCCTTGTATGTCTGGGTTGTTGAAGAGTGGTAACCAAAGTGACTCGTATCTCCTTAAGGCGTTTTGAAAGGCAGGACCTTCAAGAAGATTTGGCTCGTGATCCACAAGATTTAAGAACGTCAATTCGTTTTGAGCTGCTTCAATCAAGTCTATATGTGATGGAAACACGATGCAATCAAAGGTTTTCGTCATTGGTGTCATGTTCTGCAAACATAACAATGAATGCCGTTATCTAATGTGATGTATTTAAGGCCTGAAGGCATATAATACCAGAGTTTTAACCCGTTTTTACTAGCTAACGAAAACACGCGACTCATTGATCATACTACGACACTTACTTCATGCTGTAAACTTTATATCACTCATTGTCCCAATAAATCTTTGCCATTTTAGTGCTCAAACAATCATTGCAAAGGCCACGGCAAAGCAACGGTGTGCTAAGTACTTTCTCGATAATTTCTTGAGTTGAGCCTTCATCCTTTCTCCGGCACCACCCACTTTGACGAAATTGTCCTTACATTACATTTGTTGTGAAATTTGGAACATTCCTGTGACGTTATTAAATAGTGGGATGAAAGAATCTAAATACATTTTGAACGAGCAAAATATCAAAGCCTATATCTGGATGATGATATCAGGTGTTGATGATATCATTTTACGTGACTTTGCTAACACCCAATATGAAGTCCTACAGGGCTCGGTCCAAGTCACCTCGGAGAAAGACTGTCGGAGACCGGAGAAAACGCATCTTTGCAGTGGATCTGTTGTGGTTTCATTTAATTTTCGGTTTAAATTTTGTCAAACCAGTTTATTTCTTTCAAACCAGTTTGTTTTTTCAAACCAGTTCGATTATGGTACTGGGGTGCAGGGATAGCGCAGTAGTGAGAGCACTTGCCTCCCACCATGTGGCCCGGGTTCGATTCCCAGACTCGGCGTCATATGTGGGTTGAATTTCTTGGTTCTCTTCTCTGCACCGACAGAGGTTTTCTCCTTGGTACGCAAGTTTCTCCTCTCCTAAATAACCAACATTTGACTTGATTTGTGTTAATTGTTGATTTCAGTTTTCAGTGTCCCTCCAGTGCTAGAACAACCAGACTCTTAAAAAAAGTTTCTTTCCTTTCCTTTTTAAAGCATTTTTTTCATATTTTTGGTTTAGAAGTGCCTCTGAATGGTTAGCTTCAAACAGAAAGTGTGGGCCATGATCACGATAGTGCATTTGTGCCTAAGGACTGCGTCAGTTTGAGTTTAGGGTGGTCATTATGAAATTGCGTTTTGTTTTCTGAAGGTTAGGGTTGTGGTCATAAAATGGGTTGGTATTTAGGCCTAATCAGTGGATTTCTGACTGGTTAACTAAGTAATGCGGTTTGGGAAACAGACACTGTCCACTAAAGTAACCAAGTGTGTAGATGCATTTTATGTTGTAAATTTTAATGCGAATACAAGAAATAAAGATGCAGTCAAAAATAGTGTTGTTACTTCACTTCTTTGCAAACTGAACAAATGCTTCTGACAATTAAGTATTGTTAGCTTGCTTGCAAGCAGCTTTGAACGAAATTTCTTTGCAATAATCGAGCTGTCCAGCGCAGAAAGAAATTCCATTTTGTCTACACAATTTGGAGTAGAATCGTCGCCGTTTGAAGCCATAGTTTGTAGGAGATTGTGATGAAAAATAAGTCCTGTTCGGTTTTTTTATGAATATTCTGATGACTCCAGGGATTTTAGGACAAATAGGCCATTTTCGAACTTTCAAACATTGAGCTTGATAGTGAGGCATAGAGGACAAAAACAATAGAAACACGTTGGAATGAAAAATATAAAAAACCATCCACTTACCTTTGTCTTTGTCTTCAGAACCTCTCTTTCAAGCCGAATGTTAATATATTGAAAAAGGCCTATTATCGTCTTATTTCTTCATATTCAATAAAAAAATTTATAATACATCGCAGGCTATTTTTTGCATTTGCTCGCTTATGATTATGCAAATAACTACGAATACTATCCGAGGTAAGTGTGGGACGCAATAACAATTATTCGTATCAACATTTATTTGCGGGATTTGTAACCAGTTCTCGGTGGCTCAGTGGTTCGAACCCTGACAGAAAGGTAAGACATATTCTCAAAAGAAAACTTGTAAGCAGGATTTGTAGACAGGGGGTGGCAGTAATAGTACTTGGGTTATTGCTAATGTACAAATGAATGGAAATTGGAGTGAGGATAATCGGGAAACAATAAGGGAAAGGTGAAAGGTAGGAGAAAAAGATCACTCTACCAATGATGTTTCATTTTCATACCCCCCTTCCCCCCCCCCCCCAAAAAAAAAGTCATGCCCCTATTTTTAAACCACGCCCCAAGAGAAAAAATCCCTTTTCAGACAGTTGATAAAAAAGCTGGTTTAAAATTATATTCCTGGTTTAAAAAAAATCAAACTGGTTAGAAAAATATAAGCTGGTTTCAAAAAAATTCAACCAAGAGGAAAATTAATCCACAACAGATCTACAGAAGCTGCTGAAGCAGATGCCGCAGCATGAATCCTCTATGTCGTGGTTTGCATGCAAATGCCAGGGGAATGCAGGAGAGTCGAGTAAGTGTCAGGTAATTCGAAAGAGGTCAGTGTAAAACGCAGACTGCAGACTGCAGACCGGGGGTAAAATGTAGACTGAGGTTATAACGTAACTGTTGAAAAAGCCCAAACCCCTTAGAAATGCTGACCTTAGGCCTAAAACAATATTCAGGCTTAACTGTTAGCATTTCTAATGGGTTTGGGCTTTTTCAACAGTTAAATTATAACCTCAATCTGCATTTTAACCCCGGTCTGCAGTCTGCAGTCTTTATATTCCATTAGTTCGAACTAATATACGAAAATTTTCAATCCGCTTCCAAGGCCCTAAATTTTTCAATTCTCTTGACAGTCAAATTAAGTCATCTGGATCTACCGCTCAGTTTTGCAAAAACCTTAAAAGATTTCTTCTTTATAGTTAGTAGCATCAAATTCTTCGAAGTATTTACGCTTTTGTATTTTTGTGGATAAATGTGTGTGTGTGTGTGTGCACTCTTTCGTCTTTTTAATAATATATTGTATTACGTCCCAGTGCTATCTTAAACTTAATTTCTTAGTCTAATTTGAGGAAGCCCATAGCTCCATAAGCTCTTATAGTTTCTTTATGGGCTTCCTCGCCTTTTTTACAATTTTTTGTATTTTCGTTAATAAATCGGATATATTATATGTAATCATGGCAAATAAAAACCTTGAAACCTTGAAACCTTGCAGTCTTCGTTTTACACTGTCCGATTCGAAAGCCATTGACGCAATCAATCAATCGTTCTTCAGTCTCAAAAAGCAGATGACAGAGGGTTCAACACTTGCTGATCACCAAGTGTTGAGAAATGATAAACCGAGCCAAGTAGTCGCCTCAGCGCATGTCTGCATGAATTGTTTACGTTCACACATATGGGCCAAGAATGTTGACAAATGTTACGCAGTTCGCCAGGCCTCATGTCATGGCGTCCATTCCCTGTGTCAGGGCTTTTCAGTTTTTTTTGCTATGTTGGGGCCAGCTCAGCAGTCGATCAAAATATGCTCAGTCCAATAAAATGTAGACCATGAAACATTTCTTTGTAGGTTTAGAAACCTTCGAGTAATAAATTATGTACTTTCGTTATGCCCATATTTTTCTTATCCAACTTGTTTATCACGCAACAAACTGAACGTTACAGACGGTACAGCCTTTGACACTGAACATACTTTAAAACGTCCCGCAAATATGATACAAAGGCAATGCCAGATATCAGACCAGGCCTCTGGTCAGAAAGACGTTCAAGTTAAAGATAAAAGCTGGAATCGGCGCACGAGCTTGAAATAGGCCAAGCAGATAGTCGCAAAGGATTTCATATATGAACTGTATTAGACGTATTAATCAATCAGGCGATCGCGCTTGAGCAATATCACACGAACGACAACATTGTAAAGTATGTTTCCACTCCTCGATCGTTTCCTGTTTCTATCAAGTAACACGAATTTTAAGTTGAGCTATTTTAAGGAAAGGACACGGTTCCCAAGAAGAAACTTTTAGCAGGAATGGGATCAAGTGGCACGAATATATACACCCCCAAGACATGAACTGATTAGTCGTTTACGAGACGATATATAGATAGTTCAATACGTAGTTTTTGAAATAACACCTGTGCAACACTTTTTTCTATAAAATACTTCTTATTTAGAAGACCAACATACCTCTAAAAGCTGAGAGAATTGAAGATGGGCGATTGATTCGAAACCGACTTGACTCTGTTGTGAACCTTTGACTTCACACTAGATAGACAGCAAGCGACTTTTCTAACGATCTGTCATCAGAGGGATCAGTTCATTGGAAGCCTTGTTTTTCTTAGAGTTTTGAAACCAATATCCTGCCAATAAAGACTTCGCCTGCTTTGAAATCACTATTACAAAAACTCGTTTTCAAGCGATTCATCATACAGAAGCTGTCCTGAAAATTAAATAGAACACGCAATAAACAGATCGTGTAACTCAAATAGTTAATCCGGAGTTTGTGGCACGCCAACACTGTTTGACAGGGATCTTTGTTGAGTGGTTTGCGATGATTGACCGGTGCGTGCCAATAATCCTGATTGGAGGTGGGATTTCACGAAAAAAAACATAACTTTTATTTGTATTTCCATAATTATTTATAGTATCATTGCAAAAGCATCCACATTTGTAAAAACCCTAGTGGAAAACAAACAAAAAATATAGTTACGGTAATGAGAGAAACATTACTCTTACAATTATCATAACCAGCATACATTGCACTTTGTTAACCTTTGGTAACTGCTTTAAACGAGCAACATAATGCAACTTACTACTTTCAATCAAAGTGATACTTACTCGACTTACATTATTGATTGTAGCGGTGGAAGTGCCCCTGGAGAATTGAGAACCAAGATATCGCTTACTATCGTTTACTGGAGACTACAGCTCGCTGCATTCACTTATACAAAAAAGGTAAAAGGCACCCAGAAGATTGTGGCTCTTTATTCTCAATTTGGTAATTAATTAAACGTTAGTAATCGCAAGAATTCATCCAAGTGTGGGACGCATTCATTAAACCAAGTCAACCATATGAAGTATTTACTTAATAAAGGAACAAAATTAATCTGTAATTTATCATTTGATTTGTCCGATTTTAGACTCAAAGCAACGTCAACTTTCAGATTATCTTTGCATTACCATAATTATGTATAGTATCAATGCAAAAGAGGTGGGCATTGGGGTCTATTAGAAACCGAAAAACCGCTCAAAAATTCACCCAAAACCGAAAAACCAAAGTAAATTTCGATTAAAACCGAATACAAACCATCAAAACCGAAAGTTTAGAGAACCGGATTTCCAATCGATCTGATACATTAATTAGTGACACCTGCAGGATACGGACTAAACTATGTTAATTTCATCACTGTATGTGGACGTTATTTGTGAATCAGGCACATCTTCTAGTCTCTGTTTAAATTAGGGATTTTGCAATAGCAAAACGTTATCCTATACCTCTGAAAACTAACATCGGAAATCAAGAATTTTGAGAAGTTAGAGATTAACTTAGAGATTTGATTAAAATCTTGGGCAATCAGTTACCTGCGACCTGTATCGACTGCACAATCTAACATACAATTACACAGTTTAGTTGTTATCTTTTTGGTGGTCATCGGGAACTTAGTCACGGTGACGTTTACTGTGGTAAGAAAAAAGTAATTGACCTAACTTTTTAAAACATGAGTCTATAATTGAACTCACTGCCCTTCCATATCGCGACCTTCCTTTAAATAGAACGTTTGTAGATGCCCCTGACTCATCCTCAGCTGCTGGCCTTGGTGTCATCGATACTGATGTCAACGTCTTCGTCACTGCTTTCGTCGAAGAATTGGTCTTCATTAGAGTCACTGGCTGCTTCCTCTTCACCCTTGTTCAGATCTCCACCTTGCCTGAAGTTCATATGCACTTTATCACCAACTTCGAGGTGGCGTTGATAAAGAAATTCTGCCAATGTCCCGTGCTTAGCAATTGTTGTCTCTTGCCGCACTGTCCTTTGTCTTACTACTGCACCATATGATGAGGGTAGAGGTGTCACCAACGGTACATTTTGAAGAGACATTGCGGTGTTGGGTGTTGGGTACCAGGATCTTCGACTGGTGAGATAATACGCAGCCCAGTGTGAAGCGAGTTTCACGCTCTCCTTCACAGTTGCACCAAACGATCTAGCATATTGCTTCGATATATCATCACTTTAAATACCACGTATTCTCAGTGCAATTAAGTCTTCCAAAACTGACAGCAGGATAGGGTCAATTACGACAACATGGTTCCCATGGCCTATTTGTAAATGAAGACCCTGGGAACAAAGATGACTCTCAACAAGGATTTTTCAAGGTCGATTAGGCTTTAATTTCAGTCCT
>NC_090874.1:2763241-2770741 GCF_036669935.1 Montipora foliosa
TTTCAACAAATGAGCCCCAAAATCAGCAAAAAATTGTGACGCCGGTGAATAATAAAGTAGCTGCTATTTCCAAAATGATGGAATTACCTGGTGATAAATAACCTCGTCTTGGAGAGTAAATTTTTGACTTTGCAGAAACAAACAAATGGTGGGCGATTGTGATCTTTGTTTTGAATTCGCTCATTTATTGTCAAACTTTATAACACTTGACAGAAAAAGAAACTTACGAAAACCCGGTATCTTGCCATCATTTGACACAGATGCTTCACTGTTTGGCAAGTAAACATGCCGCGGTAACTAACTAGTAATCACCGCGCCCGCTGAATTCCGGCGATGTCACTTTCGATTTTGCGATTTATTTGTGCAGCCAAAACGTACAATAACAAAATTGAATGTAGGAAAAATCTCCCAAAATGTTTGTCGCTGATCGTAACTGTACGGTGGCCCACAACTGTCACGGCAAAATAAAATGGTAACTGTTTATATTCTATATTCACGGTTCAAAATTAATGTTGTTTTCATACCGTAAATATGTTATTCTCGAGCGACCGTCCTGGAAACTTCCTTCTGCTCTTTCTAAAAACTGTGTATCAATATTTATTTACCTTTGCATCAATATTTGTTTTTGCATAAAGCAAGCTAACAAAATCTGTACCTTGCTGAGTTCGCATTTGTTAGCGTTAATAGTATTTTCGGTCCAATGCTTCTCCTTTACGAAGGGGTATAAGTTTTTGGTCACCCATCCAGACACTAATCCCGCCGGAGAGGGATCAATTTTAGTAAACTTTAGTATTACAAAGCTGTCAGATGCTCAGAGGGCATGCTTAATTGAAACTTGTGGTGAAAAGAAGTTTATCAACATGTCAGCCCAGAAGCCAATGTTTCTCACTTCCCATTTATTTTCTTCAATCTTTCTGGGTTCGGTACTTTGCTAGTAACCACATGTCTTCTCAGACTATTTACCCAAAGCTTCTACCAATATCGTGCACTGTTAGATTACGCAAGGACAGATTTTTTTCGTCGTACGAACGTGTGAAAACCTGTGAGCCAAAGGACCTCTGCTGGTACGACTTCTGGGTGACCCCTTAAATGGTCTAAATGACCCCCAACTTGAAAAAATTGTCTGCAACGATGCACGTGCCACAGGCAACCCAGTGTACCCTCACGGAGGGTCTAGTTCTGTTTTTTTTTCCGTGTCGGTAAAAGTCTTGCGTGTTACTCCCCTGCAAAGTGGTGTCTTTGTGCATAGGGCCTTCTGCGCGTATTTCCTTAGGATCGAGAGGGTAGTGGGAAATGCGTAGATTTCTCTGGTGGACACAGTAGAACTATTAACTTAACCGGCAACGGAGTCGAAAGTCATGTGACGCGAATGGCGTTTTAGTGGATCCTAGAACAAAATACCCTTATGAAGGTGTCTTTGAACAATATACCCTTATGAAGCTCAATAATGGCAAGTCAATTGGATATACAGGCGGTGGATTCTTAAAAGCGAGGAGTAATGGACTTCGACACTAATCTATCGCCCGTCGAGCCGAAATCAAAGTGAGCTGTATTTCAAATATTAACAAGTGTGCTGTTATGTAGAACACTGAAACCAAGTGGAAAATTCTCTGGTAACTTATGGGTTCAACAAAAACAGAGAACGAATCGAACACCTTACGTGGATCTTTGATCAACTCTGCACAGTCTTCAGGAAAAACATAATTGGAAATGTGACAGCCAAGAATTATTTGAAAGAAAGCTTGTCGTCTATTTTGTGCCTCATTATTCAAGGAAAGGTTCTTCATGGAAACGGTTTGATCCTGAAATTTAGTTTGTTGCAATATTGCGCATATTTGACACGACTGAGTTTCTTCTCTTCACGCACGTAATGAAATAGAAGGGGTTTTTGCCTCTCATAGAAAATATGTTGTTTGCTTCAAAAAATTGTTCGCTGGAAAAGGTGGCCTTTTTGAATTCATCATGTTTTATGATATGCGAGCTTAACTGGATAGTTTTTATGGCAATAGAAAAAGCATTTTCTTGTTATTCAAGGAAAAGGTTCTTCAGGAAACCTGAAGTACATGGTATTAAATTTGACACGACTGAGTTTCTTGTCTTCACGCACGCAATGAACTAGGAAGAGGTTTTCGCCTCTCACAGCAAATATGTTGTTTGTTTCAATATATTTTTAGCTGGAAAAGGATTCTGTGGTATTTTCTGCCTTTGTGAATTATAATATCATGTTGTGTATTGAATTTTCGAGCTCAAGGTTGAAATGTGATATGGGAGAATTTTTTTAGTATTGCTCGGTGAGCAGGAAGGGTTCACAGGCCTGTTGGAAGCGTGCTTGAGTTTCAACAAAATGAGCCCCAAAATCAGTGAAAAATTGTGACGCAGATAAATAATAAAGTAGCTGCTATTTCCACAATGATGGAATTACCTGGTCAGGATAAATAACGTCGTTCGCGTCTTGGAGAGTAAATTTTGACTTTATCAACCTAAAGAGTTGGGCGATTGTGATCTTTGTTTTGACTTCGCTCATTTCATTGTCAAACTTTATAACACTTGACAGAAAAACCCGGTATCTTGCCATCATTTGACACAGATGCTTCACTGTTTGGCGAGTAAACATGCCGCGGTAACTTAATCACGTCACTTTCGATTTTGCGATTTATTTCAACGTAGCAAAAATCTCCCAAAATGTTTGTCGCTGATCGTAACTTTTTATATTCTATATTCACGGTTCAAAATTAATGTTTTCATGTCGTAAATATTTTATTCTCGATCGACCGTCCCGGAAACTTCCTTCTGCTGTTTCTAAAACCTGTGTATCAATAGTTATTTACTTTTGCATCAATATTTGTTTTGCATAAAGCAAGCTAACAAAATCTGTACCTTGCTGAGTTCGCATTTGTTTATAGCGTTAAAAGTATTTTCGGTCCGATACTTCTGTTTTATAAGGGGGTATATTGTTTTTGGTCTCCCATCCAAACACTAACCCCGCTGGAGAGGGATTAACTTCAGCTAACTTTGGTATTACAAAGCTGTCAGATGCTCAGAGGGCACGCTTAAACTTGTGGTGAAAAGAAGTTGTGAGGGAACTTGAAAATTGTCAGCCCAGAAGCCAATGTTTCTCGCTTCCCTTTTATTTGTTATTCTTCAGAGGCTGGAATGCTGTAGTTCAATACCACACAATTCAGTGCCTTCTGATTTTCTGTAACACGTACCACAGGCAACCCAGTGTATGCTTCACGGAAGCATCTCGTTTTCTTTTGAATCCTGTACGTTCGTGGGGTTGCAAAAAATCCGTATCGCATTGGCATGTCAACTTAACGTCATCACACGATCAGACGAGTACAGATATCGAGTTTGATCTTACCCAAAACTGACCCGATCCACCGTGAAATATATATATATGGCACGCAACAACCAAAGAAAACTTTGCAGCAGCTTACCGTACACAGAAGTTTCATGTCTAAAACGATCCGATTGAGCTATTAAATCGGGAACCAATGCAATTCGTTTCTTTCAGACTTCCGCAACAGCGTGTTCAGTTCGTTTTATTCTTTTGGGACGATCTCGCGAAAGGTGAAGTCTGATAACATTCTCTCTTCTGCGCACACTCTGGCATTGGGCTGACAATTTCATCACCCCAATGGTTTCAGCGGAAACAAAGGTCAGACATCATTTTTGTCCATCAGCAGACCGTCAAAGACCGCATGCAGACTATGAAAGGAATTTCTTCCTGTTTGCTGACGAAAGTTATTTTACCACATTGCCTTCTCTTTATCAAATTTATCCCACAACTGCACTCGAACCTTCCGCCTTTATTAGAGACGGGAACTAAACGATGCCTGTTTTTGGCACAATGTTGCTTTGTCGGTGAAACATTATCTTCCATGGCTACAAGAAGGAAACCAGGCGCTGGATAGTTTCCAAAACCAACGTCAACAAAAGCATCCGTGGTTCAAAATATATTTCATGATGCAAGGCGTTTGAGGTTTTGTTTCCTAGCAAATTCTTCAATTGCTAAACCTCGTCAAACCTCTTCTCCTTTAATTCTCAAAAGTTCCAAGCTTCAAGCACCCTGCGAGCAGAGCCTCCTTTTGTCTTTTTCTTTACTGAGGAGGAGAACGCCAAAATCGAGCAAGCAAAAGAAAGGCTCTGCTAGCAGGGTGAGCTTCAAGTTGACGGAGCAAGTATGTCGACATAACCGTGACATTGCCAAATATCCACATTTTCCCTACGATTCAACCAAAGCTACTCTTCTTGGACTATAAATGAATTTAAAGCCAAAAACAACAAAAACTGTGCTGTTAGCGGATCTAGTTTTTAACTTCAATTCTTATGTTCACTACTTGCACCTATTGTTAGTAATTATATAAGTGTTTCCGGCGATCAATGGCATTATTCATTCCTGTTGTTTCAGGCCTGCGTCTTTCACACTGCAGGTCAAATTTCTTTAGACGGCAGACGCTTGGACAGAATAAAATGGAACAGAAATGCCCCCTTCCCCCCCAAATCAAGGATGAAGCCGCGTGAAGGCCAAAACGCGCCATTTTTTTGGCAAAAAAACTTCAAGTCAAAACTGCAACAGACCCTAAAACAACCCCCTCCTCCACAAATTTACATACAGCTAAGGGCACAATTTATAGAAAACTTGGGGGATAACAAATTTACAAGAGTTGCGCTACAACAAGGCTTATGCTAACACAAAGACAACACCTGGAAAACACGACCAAAAGAATACAATAAAATACAATAAAAGCTCCTACAAAACTAACGAAGCGGTGAATGCAGGCTAATTAAAATGCGTTCGTACACTCGTAACCTTGGGACGGACACCAGCTTTTTTCAGCAGCAAAAGAAAGTACAAAGTATTACCTTTCTTAATCGATTTACTAGATAAAATCACAACTAACATCCTCGTGCTTCCTACAATTTCCATTTCCTCTCCCTCGCCCTTCCCTCCATTATGAGGGGGTCCACTCGTGAGTTGAATCAATCATGTTTTGTCGCGAAATCGACAGAAACGGCCGAGGGTGCCCGGCCTTCTCCAGAGCTTCTCTCGATTGCGTGAAAAAACACGATAAACATAGGAAATCGCCTGGCTCAAACAGACGCAGAAGGGACTACTAGCAGTGTGATTACAAGCAACTCCAGTAACGTGACATATTTGATGCCAATATGACAGTGAAGTGTTCATTCATGAGTGGATATCTTGCTCATTACCCGTTTTTTTCGACACCACTTTGGGGTTCAGAAAAATACTAAACAATTTACAAAATTTCTAGACTATGACACGAAGAATAGGCCATTTCCGAGTTCATGTCTACGTCCCCTTCAAAGCGAGTCTAAGTGCCACGTTTTTCTTATGAAAATTAGTTTTCATTCATATGTAAAGTAGAACTAATTACCATCACAAAAACTTCGCACTTATACTCGCTAGGAAGAGGAGGCAGACATGATCTCGGAAATGGCCTATTATGTTGATTGAGAGTGCCCATTGGGGCGAGGCAAATAACTATTCGAGATCTTTGATAATTGTTTCATATCATAAGAAAGCCAAATTCAATTTGCTTTTTTATTATTCCTTCAAAGTCTTTTGGAAGCTCTAAAAGTGTAAATGCTCTCTACAAAGGACATCAACGTAGATTCATTGTACTTATGTTATAAATGTATTCCACTCCAAAATGATAAACTTAGCACGTCGTTTCGATTTCACTTTCTTTTGACCTCGAACGGGATAAGAAAGAAAAAGACCTTTAAAAAGATGAAATTTGTAAAAAAAATTAACAAGTAGCTTGAGGCTGAACTATTGTTTGCAAAAAAAATTCAAAGCCTTGGATATCATCGATGCTGAAGTCCTCGAGTATTACTGTCATAGCATTGCGTAAAATTATTCTCAAGTAATCACTGAAAGAGTATTGGGAGAGATTAAGAGCGTGTTCATTTGCGAATTGGAGTCACTAATCTTATCCTTCGCTCAGGTTTTAATTCTCAGTCATCATTTTTTTGATCCAGTCAATATACGAATAAACTCTGGTGTAATATCCGTATTTATTCTTCTGAGCGCAGCCTTCTCCCCAGCTGACAATACCAGTAGCAATCCACCGATAACCATTCCCTCGCTTTCCCTCGCGAACAAATACTCCTCCACTGTCTCCGCTACAGGTGTCGTTTCCTCCTTTTCCATCGCCGCCACAAAACATCGCATCCGATTCAAAAGTGTACTTAGTACTATTTTTACATAGCGCGTTCGTTTGGATCTGATAGAAAGCGTACTTTAATTTGTTGGAGTAATCTCTCTCTTTCGGTTTCTCTTCCATTTCTAGTGCCCTTGTTACTCCCCATCCACTAACACATCCATACTTTCCAGCGACTGCCAAGTCGCCTTCTTCTTCCTTACTTGGTAGGCAAAGAGTTCGCACAAACTTATTAAGTTCCACTTCATACTCGAGCTTGATGAGTGCTATGTCATTCAAAAATGTCCTGGCATTGTAATCTTCATGAACCTTTAGCTTCTCTGGTAAAATGTCCTGCTCTGATTTCTCCTCCTTATCTAAGCGGTGGTCCCCAGCACTTATTTTATATCTAAGGGAAGGAATTGAAAACCAAATAGCCATCAGAGGTGGAACAAGAACAAGAAAATGTGAACTCAAGTAAGTTCTAATAGCTTGCACACTTACAAGTCATCACTGGTTATCCCATGCGGCGTATAAAAGCAGCTAGCGGCCGTCAGAACCCATCGAGGGGAGATCAAGGCACCTCCACAGAAAAGCTGATAACCACCTGTAAGGAAAATATTAGACCTGGTCGTACCCATTAAATGGAACCACGGATAAATTAAAATCAATTTAAAGCACAGCACAATTTAGTAACATGTTTTGTTTCTACAAGCTGCGTAAAACGCAACGAAGAAATAGGTTATAGAGTGCAAAAGAGGATACAGAGCATAGGCGTACGAGCCGGGGGAGGGGGGGGGGGTGGTAGCCCCCCCAGTCTCGGAAATTTTCGGGCAAAACGCTCAAAATTCGGGCAATAAAGAAACGATAAAAGATGGCATTAAAAAATAATTATATAAATAAGGCAAAATATAAAAAAGAGCACTTGAAAGTATAAAAATATTACTTGTGTAACTTAAAAGATATTATAGTCCTTGTTTTAAAATAAGTCCTTGCGGTTGATCTTAAAAC
Organism: Montipora foliosa; assembly: GCF_036669935.1. Lineage (NCBI taxonomy): Eukaryota > Metazoa > Cnidaria > Anthozoa > Scleractinia > Acroporidae > Montipora > Montipora foliosa. Next base: position 2,770,420 of record NC_090874.1, read on the forward strand.
ATTTGAATTGCACAGCTGCTGATCTGTTGATCGCTGGCATTTGCTGCAGTGCGCACCAAACTTTCGCGCCATTTTTAAGGCGGAGACTTCAGAGACTTCGGAGACTAAAAGACATATCTTCGCAGCACGAATAGCCTCGCCATCATTTGCATTGAACGCGCCTATGGCAATAGAGTCATAGCAAACGGTATTGACAAAATAATTGACACTTTTGGACAACGCCATGGAAGAAATAGCTACTTTTTTAAATAAGCTTTTGCTAGTTTAAATACTAGATGGAGTAGACTAATACAGAGTATGTGAGGTTCTAGGTTTTTATCAG
>NC_090874.1:2778241-2783241 GCF_036669935.1 Montipora foliosa
GTTTATTGTAAAATGACACGTCTTGTTTCCTTGCAAGCCATGTAGAACTTTCTCAAACATTTTTTTAAATTCCTCGATTTCAGTAACAAATTCGTTTTGCTGGGCGACCAGCTCTACAAAATAGAATTACTCCGAGTGAAATAAATTGTTGGCGTGAAGATTGTTTAATTTTAAGCAATAATTATCTGGAAAAACGAAGTCATACACTGGTTGGCAAAAGTATGAACTCTTCTCTTACCTTTGAAAACTTTCAGGCCAAATTTTGTGGCCCTCAACATGGAGTAACTGTCTTTGTATTCTGTAGCACATCATCATTTTGTTTTCTCATGCAATAAAAGTTCCCGGATGTTGTTCTTCCACGAGGTAAATCACGGCGTGTTTAATGTGTTGTGTGGGTTGAACAAAATCTGAATTCATCTTCCCCCTTCATGAACGAAACATTACTTTCAAATTTAGCGAGTTGCATTATCATAAACCTATTTTGCTGTTTACTGTGTTTGATTGTTGTTATTGTTTACTCACATTTATAAATGACTACATAGAGTAACCACCTCTCAGTCTACGAGTTACCACATGCCTAGCCAGCACATCTAGCGACCCACTTGCTCCCTCCCCACCCCCCACCCCCAGCATCCTTAAGCTTCCCTTCCAAAAAAAGATCAACTTGTCGTACAAGGGAATAACCTATGGCTGACTTACCCATGCAGGTGGGGCCTTTGGACCATCGCCCGTTTCGGCGACATCGTCTTTGTCTGGGTCCATTAAGAGTGTACCCGCTTTCACAGCTATATTTCAAAGGGGGATCCTTGTAGCCATAGCTCGATCCAACAAAAGTTGCGTGTGGAATGGCTTTAGGTTTTCCGCACTGAGGTCCTAAAAGAAAAGGAGCTCGGTATACAGGCAAACTTCATTTTCTATTTTATTCCGATCAATTAAGGGATCACTAGCAAATGGCGTCGCGGCAAACGTCTTACTGGCCTTCGAAGATTTCACTTAATTTTGACCACCATTTATTATGCAGCATCGTGATTTATCTTTGTAATTTTGGTATATTAGTCATCAACATGACAAAGTACGCTTATGTGCCAAGCATTTGCAGTGAAATTTCAAATTCTTAATGCAACACTAAATCTTGATAATCAAATTGTCAGAAATTCCTACCAGTGGCATGGGTATGGTCAATAGAGTATGAAGTAAGAGAGCGAATCTCCCACACTTTGGCCTATTCCGATGAAGAGTATTTGAAATCTATTATTAGTTCTGTGTCATACTGCGTGTTTATTTCAAAGACGACACTTCACTGGCCAATCAGTGTGAAAGTGGACCGCGCGGTCATGGTAACAACAGATTAAAATAACCTTCAGAGAATGACAAACTTCCAAAAATAGATTTTAAATAATTATCATTGGGCACGGGGATTCGCTCTCTCACCTCGTATCCTCTTGGTATGATTGGTTATTTCTCGAATGATCGTCTGGGAAATGATCGCGTATGCTAAAAAAGCAAATTTATATCTTAAGACTCCCCCCTCCCCTAAAAAAAAAGTGTTTTTAGTAACGTTTACCTATACACTTGGGGTCTTCCATGTCCATCCATGTTCCATTCTTGCAGGTTCGGTATTGTTTGCCAACTAAATTAAATCCTTTACGACATCTATATCTTGCCTTGAGGAGTCGAAGGTTTATGGCAATTTCAGTGTTTGGCGGCGGCTTTTTTAAGAGAGCTTGAAGAACTTTTTTGCAGTCTGTTGACAAATAATCAGGGTCAAAACGAAAGAATCAAAGGCAAGTTAGGAGAAAGCTAGAATAGATTCACTTTTGTGGACTGTTCATAAAACGACGTGATTAAGAAAAAGATAGGAAAGGACTGCGATGAACTAGCTCAAAGTACAAAATGGTAGAGAGAATCCCTTGTCACTTTCCCCAAAGGAATACGCATTAGCGTATTATTTTGTTTTTTAATGGATCATCCCTTGTGAACCTTGGACTTGTAGTATTTTAGCCTTCAAGCAAGCTCACTAAATGTCCCGCGCGAATGTAGTTAATACACGAGCATCCCCTCCCCTCCGCGTTTCCACTGGCGCGTCTCTTAAGCACCCGCATTTTTGAGACGCGGACGGCAACCGGAAGAGAACATTTCGCGTGCCAGGACAGTGGTGTCTCCCAGATTTTTATACCAATCATCTCTAACGGAGAAAAGGTACGTAGCAATGTAAATGTGTCTGTGTGAAGACAAGTTCAAAGGGAAAACAGCTCACTTCGGTTGCCGTCCGCCTCTCAAAAAGGCACGTGCTTAAGCTCCCTAATAAGAGAGAGTTTGTTCTCAGACCACTAGTGATTTGTAAGTTGTTTTAACAGAGCAAAGGAATTCACATGGTTTACCACTATCAACAACATCAGTGGTATAAATTAAGCCTTTAGCTGACGCGCCTGAACATATGAGGGAATTTTAAGCAACGACGACGGGTGCAGTAACGACAACGAAAAAACAGAAGAATATTATTGGTTTAAAAGGAAATATAATCTTACAGCACGTGCGTAACGCATTTCAGTGCATTTCTTTGTCGCGCTGCGTAAAACGACATCGTGAAATCACTAAATCAAACCGTTCATAGACAAATCCAGTTATATGATGCTTTGCCCGTATTGTGCAATGTGAACAAGATGGAATAAACGCGAAATACTGAGGGTGGCGCTAATTTAGATTTTAGAGTGACGTTGCCGTTGCTTCCTATTTAGAGCGCGACGGATAGAGGACGCGCGAGAGAGGAAAACGCTCGAGGGCTTTGTCTTCCATACTTCCTTATTACGCGCGCGCAAAAGTTTTTAGCGCCACTTGAGCTGCTATTGTATGTTTTCAATGAAATATTATTGAACGTATACTTTGGTGAAAATAAATAACTTTGCTACAATTTTATCTTGAGATGGTAATTAGAAGAAAAAGCCTTTTTTTAGGAATTAAACTCAAACTCACTTGCAGATTCGGGGTATTGACTGGTGAGGGTCCCCAAAACAGTGGATACAGCGAAAATCTGAAAGAAGGAACGCCTATTAAACTTTCATCCTTCCGCTTCCCACATAAATCATTCATTGGTTCATAACTGGGTTTGATTGTGATCATCCACCTACACTTTCTACGACAATTTTTACAGACAGGAAGTGTATCAAAAGATAACCAGATCTAACGCTGAGCTATGAAAGATGAAAAATCGCGACATTGAAACTCGGTTGCGCTAAGATCACTCGTTTTCTTTGGTTTCTTTTTGATCCTGTACGTTTCACTTAACCGCAGTTCATGCGGTTGCAAAAAAACCGTATCGCTGTCAAGATCAGACGAATACAGAGATCATTATCCCAAAATATAATCATAAATCGGCCCGAACCACCGTGAAAAATGGCACGCAGCAACCAAAGAAAAGTTTACAGTGGCTTACCGTACACAGAAATTTCATGTCTAAAACAATCCGATTGACCTAATCGGGAACCAATGTAATTCGTTTCTTTCAGACTTCCGCAACCAGCGTGTTTCAGTTCGTTTTATTCTTTTGGGACGATCTCGCGAACGGTGAGGTGGGCCTTTAAATAACCAAGAAGAACATTCTCTCTTCTGCGCACACTCTGGCACGGGGCCTAATGGTTTCATTGGAAACAAAGGTCAGACATGGGCGTGCATGAAATGATGAAAGGAATTTCTTCCTGTGAGCTGACTAAAGTGTTTTTTCCGAATTGCCTTAATTTCACTTACCAGGCAAGTTTATCACATAACTGCATTCGAACCTTCCGCCTTTGTTAAAGAAGGGAACTAAACGATGCCTGATTTTGGCACAACGCTGCTTTGTCAGTGAAACATTATCTTCCATGGCTACAAGAAGGCAACCAGGGGCTGGATAGCTTCCAAAACCAAGGTCAACCAAAGCATCCGTGTGTCAAAATATTTCATGATGCCAGGCGTTTGAGGTCTTGATTCTTAGCAAATTATTCAATTGCTAAACCTCGTCAAACCTCTTCTCCTTTAATTCTCAAAAGTTCCCAGCCTCAAGATGACGGGGCAAGTGTGTCAACATTGCCAAATGTTGCCAAATGTTCACATTTTCCCTACGATTCAACCTAAGCTACTCTTCTTGGAATATAAGTGAACTTAAAGCCAAAAACAGAAAAAATTGTACTGTTCGTGGATCTAGTTTTTAACTTCAATTCTAATGTTCACTACTTGCACCTATTGTTAGTAATTATATAAGTGTTTCCGGCGATCAATGGCATTATTCATTCCTGTTGTTTCAGGCCTGCGTCTTTCACACTGCAGGTCAAATTTCTTTAGACGGCAGACGTTTCAAACCAGATGTCAAAACAAAGTAATCAATCAAATATTATAATTGTATTTATTTATTTATTTATTTAGTGACTTCCGTTTAGAGAAGAAAAAAAGGCTCTAAATGAGGGACTAACGAACGGACTAGTCCCAGCTAGGCCAGCCCCAATAAATATATACTTAAACTAAAACATACATAGAAAAAAAACTAATAATTAACAACAGTTCTTTCTATTAATTGAGCGACAATGAGGGCAGACTGTTTTCCATGTTTGAATTCTAGAAGTGTCAAAATTAGCGATAAATTTGTTAAAGAAGTAGTTAAATAGACTGTCTTTGAAAGTAGAGAGAGCTTTAGTTTTACAAATGTCTAACGAAATATTGTTCCATAAAGAAACAATGCGCTGAAAGAGGGTCACCACTGTGAGACATCTGGCACGTTCTCTTTTGCTTTTCTTTCCTTGTTTGCGGAAAGGACATAAAAAGTCGTTTCTTCTTTTCAGTGAAGCATAACGTTGATACAATGTTTCTCTTTTACGCCTTCATCTTGACTGTCTTGCAGTTGCAGAGCGTGGAAGCAGAGGATGGATCTTTGTGTAAGTGCACTGAATTTATTATCAATTCGTGAGATCGACGATAACTATCTGAATTTTTTATCGTAAGAGAACACGAAGCCTTCCAACTGAAGGAGC
>NC_090874.1:2788241-2790741 GCF_036669935.1 Montipora foliosa
TTGTTCAAACATCAATTAACATCTCCAGACGGGGTCAAAAGCATTTAGGAGTAGACTTGTACTAGGCTCGCTTATCTTGAGTAGTATGTAAGACAAAAGGTGGACGACTGTGATGGCCAGGTAGTATAACTGGCAGAATTTGCATTAACTCAACCACAAGCTTAGGCCTGCTATGCGGCGTATACCTTCGGTTTGAAGCACAAATGGACGTACTACCTAAGAACATTAACTGATATTGAGGAACTGTTAGAACCCTTGGAACGTGCTATCAGTGATGCCCTAATACCACCAATTACGGGCCATCATGATGCACAACGAGTGAGCGAGAGGTGCTAGAGTTACCATTGTGGATGGGAGGACTGGAACTAGAAAACCCATTCCTGCATTCGAACAAGCAGCGTCTCTTCAGGTAACCGCCCCTCTGGTCGCGCAAATCGCATCCCAGTGTCATGAACCTCCAGATGATGTTCGGATGAGATCTTTGCAGTTAACCACGCGTAGAGTGAGAGAGAAAGAGATGTGAGACTGAACTACAAGCTAGAAGACCTGAGGAATTCCCCACCTGATAAGATCAAGAGAGCGGTCGATCTCGGAGCAAAGAAATGTGCTTCAAGCTGGCTAACCGTCATCCCAGTAAAGGAAATGGACTTAACTTTCAACAAGAGAGAATTTAAAGATGCAGTTCATCTAAGGTATGCTTGGCAGATTAGTGACGTTCCAAATGTGAGTGTCTGTGGAGAACCCTTCGATGTCGACCACTTCATGATTTAAAAACGGGGAAGCTCCATTATACAACGTCATAACGAACTGCGGGATCTCGAAGCGGAGATGCCCAACTTGGTCTGTCATGATGTTAAAGTTGAACCTGTTCTGCAAGAGATCACCGGTGAGTCGTTAGCCAGGGGGGAGCTAATAAAGCCCCTGGCGCTCGGCTTGACATTCATGCACGGGGTTTTTGGTCTAGACAAAGTTCCGCATTCTTTGACGTACGGGTGTGTCATCCAAATGCGGAACCTTACAAAGACCTTACCCCTCAACAAATATATCGCCAGCATGAAAACGAGAAGAAACGTATGTACGCAAGCGTAGTTATGGAGGTGGAACAAGCTACGTTCACGCCACTGGTGTTTACCACTACAGGAGGCATGGCACCTGAATGTCAAGTCTATCACAAGCGACTACCGCAATTCCTGTCAGTTAAGAAAGGCGAAAACTACTCGAAGATGATGTCTTAGATAAGAACTAGGATCTCATTTGCCATCCTGAGAACATCCCTCCTATGCTAAAGGGGATCGCCCTCCTATGCTTGAGGGGATCGCGCTCAATGAGGAGAGCAAATTATGGACTTTGACATCGGAAGAGAACTTTCAGGACGTTAGATTTCGATTTTTTTTTTTCAATCACTCAGTTATTAGTAAATTTTAATCAGTGAATTTTTAATATTAATGAATTTTTATTACATTTACAATGATAATAGTAGTCCCCCAGCCTTAGTGAAACAAAATAATATAAATGAAACTTTCTGTCTAGTTTTTAAATTCTTAAAATTTGTAAACATAATTCTTTTTAGCGATGACATGTTGAATAAAATTATTATTATTATTATGATTATTATTATTGTTGTTGTTGTTGTTGTTGTTGTTATTATTATTATTATTATTATTATTATTATTGAGACAAGAGATGTATGTGATAGAATCCGACGTTTCGGTGCATCTTGCGCCATTATTAATGACTGTACATTAAAATGCTGGTTTAAGATCTTGAATACACAGCATTTCATTAACAAGGCAGTCAAGGAAAACTCCCAGAATTTTACCATCGCTACGTAGATGAAACTCTACTCAGAATGCCAAATCTGGCAGCAGCTACAGTATTTTTGGACACCTTGAACCACGCCCATAGCGCCGTGAGTTTCACTATGGAGGTATAGGAAAAAAAGGGATGCTCCCTTTCCTTGGGGTGCAGCTTATAAATCGCGCGCCATGTGTTGAAACAAAAGTTTACGTTAAGCCGACAAACACAGGGCTTCTCCTGCACTATCATAGCCATGTGGACAGCCGCTGCAAGCATGGTTTGCGCCTTACCATGCTTGATCACGAGCATCGGCTATCGTCATCTTGGGCGCATTTCTCAGAAGAGAGTGAACGCTTGAGAGCAGTCTTCCGTAAGCTGAGGTATCCGAATCACCTTATTGATTCCGTCATCAACAGGTTTATCACCTCGAGAGTGGCAGCGGACCAGCCTAAACAGCATACCTATGACACCATCAGGATAGTTATCCCCTATAAAGATCAGGATGCTGCAGTGTCTGTCAAACGACAACTTAGAGAAATTAGCAGCAAGGTGCAAAAGACCGTCCAACCTGTGTTTACTAGCCGCGAGCTTAAACAAGATCTAAACCTGCGTGAGCCCAAGCCTAACATTGTAACCCAGCAATGCGTTGCTTATTTATTGAAATGTGACCTGTGTGATGCAGGTTATGTCGGGTACACAAAGG
>NC_090874.1:2803241-2815741 GCF_036669935.1 Montipora foliosa
TCAAAAAAACTCAATTCTGGCCTTAAATATCACCTACTGTGATTTGGAGAAAACCAATACTTTTTCAAACGTCTTTAATTTTTTTAAACAATAAAAGTATCTAAGATATTTTAGCTCCGTGCTGTGTACATTCGCCTGCTCGAATAAATATGTCGCCACTAACGTCAAGAAGCGGTTGTACCGTCGGTGAAAAAATAATAGTATTGTAAAAAATGTTTCAAGCTGATAGCTTTGCAAGCAGCTGCATGGGGATCATAAATAAGAGGGCTCCAACGAAGTAACACCAAAAGGGCCCCACACTCCAGTACACAGTGCAGCTCACTACAGGACCTATGGCTCGTGCTAACGCACCCAGGGACCTGAATATTCCCATGATCTTTCCCTTTTGGTCAGCATTTCCTGCGAGAAAAAATATGACAATGATCATCAGTAATGAGGTAAGAAATAGGTGAATAGTTAAACAAGTCACACATTTTGTGAACTCGTAAACTAGTTTGTTTCCCACTAAACGTAGTCATTTCATGTGTCAAAATGTGAGACATAAGTACACAGTTTGCTATTGTTTGTAGTTGTAAGGTGCTTTGCTTCTGTTTCGAAGGGAAATTAATAATGCCTTATAGACCGAATGCATAAATGGCGGCCAAAAAAATATTCTTTTGTTTATGTGCTGATTAACCTCACTAGCCTCGTTTGCATGGACAAAATACAAAAGAAATGTTGCTTGAGAGCGAGGCTAGTGAGTCTAATTAGCACATAAACGAAAGAATTTTTTTTGGCCGCCATTCATGCATTCGGTCTATTCCCATATTAGTCTTCTAATGGGAAACACTAAAGCGAGTCCAAGAGCAAAGTTGTTTTGTGATAGTTTTGCACTTAAACTCGCTTTAAAAGTATCAAATTTACTCATAAGCGAATGAGTCATAAAAAATCCTAAGAGCATGACAAAATTCCAATTGAAAACCAGCGTGAAACTGTAAACCAGAAAAACGAGTCACTGTTACCGTGATGAGAGATAAGAGTTGTCAAACAAGGCACAACTGTTGCCGAACCTGCAAAAAGACAAAGAAAATCTTTTTTTTGTTTTTCCGACAAATAATACAATTATGCATCAGAACCAGCTGCGTAAAGCTCACTTTTTCGAGTGGTTAAGCGCAAGGTACACACAAGAGCAAGGGTTTGCTTTTTGTTTTTTTTTTTTGCCGTTTTGGTTTGAAATAGGGCATGGTTTGTTCACTCAATTCTTGAATATGGGGTATCTTTTTTAGAAGAAGCTTCTTCATTATTAGGCGATAAGACCATCAACAAAGCCCTTCTCAATTTATTCAGCCAACTGTGTAACAGACCAACTATTGAATAAGTCTGTAGGTCTGAAATAGGGTAAGGGTTTTTCAGCAAGCAGGCCGCTTCCCCCCCACCCCCCCTCCGAATTTGAGTTCATGCTATACACCCTTTAATAAGTCTAATATATGCCGTTTTCCGCTAATGAAGTCAAACTCATGCAAGAGTTCGACGTCATTAGCGGAAAACGGCATATATTAGACTTATTAAAAGGGTGTATATTTGCCTAACTTTCAAAGATCGCTCAAAGTAAACAGTTTGCCTTTAGTTTTTAAATGAAGAGTAATGAAGAATTAACAGAGTAATTTAAAAATTCGTTCTTTTTCTACAAGACTGCCTCTCACGTTTGTTTTCGCAGTCTAGAAGCCGGGTTCATGAAAATAATGACCATCAGCGTGAAGGGCCAAGTTATTCAACGCCTGATTAAGCTAATCCTAGACTGATTACTGGAAAAATTGCAATTTACTTACATTTTACTTTACCTACTTTAATTTCCAGTTTACTTACTAATAAACAATTTCCTTAAGACTCTTAGTCTTTTATTTTGACATAGCATTTTCTTTTTCCTTTTTCCTTCAACATAACATCACATTGTAATAACCTTTTTTGACGAGCGAAATTCAATCCCAGATCTTTGGTATTTAATCGCGGATTGATGTTTATCAGCTTTTGCAAAACTGGGCGGTGATATTATTGAATTCTGCGCGTGTCTGAAAACATACCAAATGAGAACAGCGCAAGTCCGGCGTAAAGAATTGGAATAGACTTGGCTAAACCAATAATAACCATCGCAGGCATAATGGCTGCCATCCCCTAAGATTGAGAATAAACAAAAACAATTTATCAGCTATCATCAGTAAAAACAGGAAAAACGAAAGACCATTTAATGAAACACCCAGTGATGCACACCGCGAGTCAGCGGGGCTTATTGTCCAAAGGGCAAATTTTGGGGACACCCAAATTTATAGATGGCAGTACCTTAAGAGCTGTTTTCTTTTCAGTGCCAGGAGGTTGCCTGCGGACATGTCCACCTAGGGAATAAATATTTTCACTTAAAGAATTAAAAGGGAGTGTCATGGTACTAAAAAAACACATGAAATTGCTTGACTATGCAAGGTGACAGTGGGCGAGAATACTTAAGCCTGCGAGCAAGCTCTTCAAAGCGCTTTGAACAGCTTGCTTACAGGATAACTTCAACCAAGGACTCTATGAGAATATGCTGCATTTTGTGCAGCTGTAAACAAGCGTACCTTGCACAAGTGCCATTGTAATTCCTATAAAAAAGAACATCATTCCTTGCTGCATGCTGCAAACAAATAACAAATTTTAAAAAAATTAGGCCAAGTGTTAAAGGCTCAAGAAGAAAATCACAGCACTAGGATATGCTGGTACCTTGAATATTGAAAGTTTCTGTGAGTCAAAAACGTCAGTGTGAACTCAAGACCAGAGAAGAAGAAAAGAAAAAGAAAATAAACCAAACCAAGGCCTTGCACTGTTTTTAAATCTACAATAAAAACAAAAAAACACATTGTCTTTACAATAACACAACAGTATTAAACTGAATGAAGTGTTGCTTACTGCGAAATGCTCTTGTAGCAGCCATGACACTGCATGGCAAGAGGAAAAGGGGAAAAGGGAGGAACAGAGATCTGATGAAAGAAAAATGCTATTAAGGACGGTGCTTAGTATTGTTATTGCGGATATGTTCTGAACATCTCGAGATACCCGGGTTTCCTATCAGTGATGCTCACTAATACAGGGATATTTTTCCACAGTTTAAAACTATCCATAGAAAGTAGATCTTACTAAGTACTCTTGGTATCCAAAAAGAAAATTGGGGGTAACAATGCATTTTTGAGAGATAATTAAGCTTCAATTTGAGAATGAATGCCAAACATTGCTTTATATTTTAAAGCTTTTTACAAATATTATTCATCAATTATCTTGGAAAAATGTGTGGTTATCCCCACTTTTCTTTTTGGATTTCAATGACACTTGTCCAGATCTACATTTCCTGCATAATCAAAAACCGGGACAAAAACACCTTTGAATTAGTGGGCAACATCCTTAACATGCAATCATTCATGTAATTAGGTGTGCTGCTGAGAATTACTGATCGCTCTACTGAGCAATCAACGCCAGGTTTCTTTAGTTTAATGCTTTGCATTTAACTCCATTTTGATACAACAGTGACTTTACAATGTAGAATATGTAGCTTTTTAAAGACCCTTGATGCATGTGAGTGTGAATGGTGATGGTGGATGTCACCCTACATGTAGTTAATGCCTTATTCTGTGAATAAATACTACTTGTGTGCCAAACCTTCTTTGCTAGATCTGATATCTACGGCATCAAATCTGAGGAGCGAGACTGGGTTGAGTAGATGGCTAGCAGTTTTGAACTCAGATACCAGACTCTTGGCCTGAAGAAAAAGGATTTAAGTAACAGATAAATACAGAGAACAGCTGCCTTTTTACCATGATTATTTAGAGGCTCATTAACAATTAGACCCGTAGCCCTTGAGGGCGAAGGGTTTAATTGTTTTAGTATCACCCAACTAGTCAGACAGAAAAGGCAATACTAAAGTTAGCAAATGCAAGTTGAAGAAATATTCATTTGGGAATAAAACAAACGAAAAGTGTCACGCTTTTCTCTACTCTAGGAGTACTACTAATAGTCCTCTAGTAGTGTAGCCACTTAAAATGAAGGATTTGATTAGTCCACTAAATGGGTGAAACTAATAGCCATTAGCCTAAGAGAATAACACCGGGTTCAAAAACAACATCTGAGATTTACATGCATAATTACAAGCACTACAGTGTCACCTACCCTATTATCCTCTGGTAGGCTCTCTTTGAGGCAAAACCACACATATAATATATCAGCTACAGTTAATGTGATCGCAAACAAAGCTGGTAGGAGATAAGGGTTTCCACTCTCAAGTGATGACCTTTTTGCAAATATTGCACCAATCACAGGACCAATGATAAAGCCAAACGAATATGCAATACCCACAAATGCCTGTTGGTACAAAAAAAATTAATATGCAGATCAGTTCATAATTACCATAAAAACAGGCAATGATGACACTGATTGTAGAGTGCAGCCATTCTGGGCCCAGGGGACAGCATGTTAGCAGTTATCTAAGGGTTTTCAATTACATGTAGAGCCGGGAGCCGGCGAAACTGATTGGCACTCCACATTAACTCGCTGCCTACCTTTCCTTGGAGATTAACCCCAAAGTTTACGAATAACACAAAAAACATTCACACAGAACAGGAGCCTTGAATTGGCAAAGTTTTGTTCATGAAAAACAAAAGAGGCTAGCCTTAATTCTGAGTAGTTTTCACTTGGGGATTTTGAGGCAGCGGTCCAGCAATCCAGTTCTTGGTGTAAGCTTCCTAATTCTAATCATTAAACATTTGAAGCATGACAATTCGACATTCGCAAAAGGTCTTTTAGGTCACAGCAGATCAAATACATTGCATGCAGCTGTACAGAATGCAAGGGAGCCTTGAAGAAAAAAATTGTACTCTCTCCCTTTAACTGGCAACGAGGCATACTTTTCTTTAGACAGGGCACATACCTTTTCACACCCTGTCTAAAAGAAAAGTACGCCTCATCGCAGGTTATACCCTCTCTGAATAAAAAAGCCAAAATTTAATGATATTAGTGTTCTCTTCAAATACCATAATTTTATGCTCCAGAATGCAGGAAATGCATTCTAAGAGGCCTGAAATTTCACAAATTTCCCCCTACAAGCTTGTGCCTTTGGCCCTCAGGAAAGGCCCCTTTGGTGCATGTTCTCCATACTCCACTTTTGCCACTTACTGAAACTTCTATCGAAAACCCTGTACATGTAAATGGGTGGTGAAAATTGGCAGAAAGCAGCAGGAGTATTGAAACTTTAAATTGGTACACTAAGGAAGAGCGAACAAGAAAAGAGAAGCCCAAAATATTGTAGCTAACAATTTGCACGCTACACTGACAAATGACTATCACTACTGTAACAACAAAAATGTTCAAACGTTTGTTAAAGGACATGGGTGACAATAAAAATTAGTACAATATCTTTCAGTTAGTACATGCACTATGACTGACTATTTTAGCAGGCCATACTATTCTTCAGCATGTACAGCCCGATGTCCAGCCTGATAAATTTGTAATTTTCATGCAAATCATTTTCTAGCATGTTTTGATGTTGTTTTAATAAATTATGTGAAATAAACTGTTTGAATCTTGCAAGAAACTATTTCAAAAAGCCAGTAAGATTTATTAGTTTTTCAGATTTTTACGCATGCCAATCATTTGTGGCAGTTGAACATTCCGCTTGACTTCAACTAGTTTCCTTCCTGCATGCCTTACTTTATTTTATATACCTCAGGAATGAGACAAATATCTTATTAACCATGTTTTCTTGGTCCATAGTGAAACTTACATGACATGCAGATCCTCGTTTTTCCTGTTAATTTAAGGCCTTTGCGTTGGGGCCATAAATAAATGGAAAAAAACTTAGTCTGTAATAGACCATACTCGTATTCTCAGTATTGGACTGGAACTAGCTTGCAATGGACGCTAATGCGGGGGAATCTTTTCAAATGCAAATACTTTTTAATATATTCTCCCGCATTAGCCTCCATTGCAAGCTAGTTCCAGTCCAATACTGAGAATATGAATATGTCTATTAGTGTGGACCAAGAAAACAAGGTTTGTAGGTTTGAGATGAGAAATATGAGCAGTAGAAGAATCACCATTAATAATTAGACTACATGGAAAAGTCATTAATTTATTGAAGCCTGGACTAGCAGGGAAATACCTAATAACTAAAAAAAAGCAAAGAGAGCCACCAAACGCAATCCATAAATACTGCAGAGAATCCTGGAATGGAATCTGGGACACTGATTAGAGGAGGAAGTAACTCTCGCTATTCTGCCAAATTAAGCTCTTCTTGCAATAAATGACACTGTGACAAAATCTGCTGGAATCAAAAATGCTGCAGGTATACATACCATTCCCTTTCCCCTGTTCCTTACTGTAGTGACATCAGCGATGATAGCTGTACAGATCGTAACGTTCCCTTTACATAAGCCACCAATGATTCGTGCCAGGACAAAGATAGTGAAATTCCAAGAGCAAGCCCACAAAACATACGAGGCCAGCACTCCTATCTAAAAACATTATTTAAATATCATTTTAGACTGAAGCAAAAATACATTTAATATCAATCTGTTGTCAAAAACATGGACACACTTCAAAATGTAACCTAAAATAACCACTGATGCATTAATAACATGGATCATCTCCAGTACTTGAATGTGTAGATCAAATCACTATCTTGAATCTGATTGCCTTATAGAACCTACAGTTTACTCTGGGAATCTGCGATCTACATTGTACGGTAAGTGGATTATCTACTGGCAGTTTAAATAATAATAATAATAATAATAATAATAATAATAATAATAATAATAATAACAATAATAACTTTATTTAAGTGCTGACCTAACAGCAGATCACAATAATAATAATAAATACAGTGTAATAATATTATGAATATCTATAATCATCCCTTAGCTACAACTGGCAGTCTAGGCACATATTTTCTAAAGGTAAAGTCAGTCACTTAAAGTTTTAAAAGTCTGCTACAAGCCTAGTTCTAAGGCCCACCAGGCCGGCTGTTATCTCCGGTTTCTGTAGCATGAAGCGACTAGGAGTACTTCCACTCCCCCCTGGATGGGATGCCAGTCCATCGCAGGGTTACCCCCAGCATTAAATTTGCCAGTACCCATTTATACACGTGGTTGGAGTCTTGCCCAAGAACACAACACAATGTCCCCAGCCAGGACCCGAACCCGGACTACTCAATCTGGAGTCGAGCACACTGACCATGTGGCCACCGCACCTCCAACTTAAACTTTTAAACGGGCATTGAATGTCCATTCCGTTTTCATGACTATTATTTATAATGGAAACTAATATTATTGTAAAACATGTCCTTACCATACAAAGTATCATAGGTACTCTCCTTCCAAACACATCAGAAAAGGCACCAATCAAAGGACAGCATAAAAATTGAAGCAAAGAAAACAAGGAACCAAGAAAGCCTGAAAAAAGATGAGAAATAAATAAATATTAGGTTCTCTGGGCAGACTATGACAAAATGTAGTTCTCTCTAATTCTGCAACTGAAGGCTCCAGTACACAAACATTTTACTCAAAGAAATTTATCAGCATCAGATGCTGGTTGATGCTGGTAACAAAGTACATCTTCATGGACCTAATAAAAATTAAGACTACAACAGTAAAAGTCTCTCAATAATAAAAAAAATTATGTAAAACAATAGAATGGACATTTATGGTCATTTAATTCAACTGTTTCAAGACATTTAAAACATTTCAGAGCTTAAATTATCTGGATAGTTCACTCATCTTCCTAAAGGCATTAGAAAGCAAGGTCCAACTCCTCCTTGCAATGGTCTGGAAAGTCTTAACCCCATGTAGCCATTTTGTGTACTGGAAATCAGATTCTACATGTAGGTTTTCTTTGTTCCTTAACCTAAGTGCAGAGGCCTTTATTTCTAGTGATAAAATAGCCCTCAAGTTGCTTAGAGCAAAAAATATATATTATTTCTCAAAGTACTGTAATTATTTTAATCTGTACCACCAAACAGCACAGCATTGAAGCGTCCATTATCTGGCATTCCCAGCAGCTCTCTGAATGAGTTCACTTGGTGCATTATTGTACTGTACAACCAGTCCTAAAGCAAAGAGCAAAGCACATTGATTTAAATAACTATTTTAACTATGTTGCAATACATGTATATTGCTACTGTACCTACATTGTAATGAGTTCAAATTTGTCTTTTTATATCATTTTGGTTTTATATCATTTTGATGCCTAATTCCTGGAAGAATCAATCATTTAAAATTATTAAAACAAAATGATATTATCATAATGATAGTACAAATGTAGTTACAGGGTCTTGTAAACACTTTTACACAAGATTCATCTGCCTTGATTTGTATTACATATTTCCAAACAAGCAAAACCTAATGTTCCCTTTAAAAGCAAGTCTAGTGTACAGTACTTCAAAATGTATTAAATAATTCAAACATGAGACTAACAGCCTATCAAAACATCGATAAAACATCACCTGCACGAACTTTTACACCTGGTAATCTATGATCATTCTGAAAAGCCCAGTGGCGGCTTTGATTTCAGTGCCAGGGAAAGATGGGCTGAATGAGCAAACAATGCAATTATCACTTATTCTCAACAAAACGAGCTTTATACATGTATAAAGGTGACAAGTGATCTTTATGAAATAGTCCTCATCATTTTCATTGAAATTTCAGCCATTGCAAAGTTCTGGGCAGATACTTTTACCCATTCTCCTTCCAAATTTCTTCAACAAATTTTGTCAACCAAAAAATTCAACAACTCTGCTGTCAAGTTAACAATGTTTGCATCCAGACTTTGGATTTTGTCCCATTCCAAATCGAACCCTGCTTCTTTGTTCGCTGCTTGTTTGGTTCACTGACCACATTTTGTCATCATCAGTTATTTTAATCACAGTCAACTACTGGTATATCAATGTCAAAATAATATTATAATATAGTTTTTTTTTTTCTGAGCGAAATTGGTTATACTTTAAAAGACTACATGTACGTGAGTGCAGAGTGCAGAATGCGAAGTGTGGAAAATGTGGGGTGTGTGGAAAACGTGGAGTGTATGGAAAATGCACGGACCGTGTGTGGAGAATGCAGAGTGTGGAAAACGCGGAGTGTGTGTAAAATGAGTGAATCCCCCAATAACATAGTTGTTGTTAGCTCAAAATTAGCTGCAGATGATTCCAGTTTTCCCGCAAATTATTTATGCTGGGGTAGACTGGATCACCCCCGACTTTTTGAAGCTAATTGCTAATAAAAGTGGAGAGTTGATAAAGGAAAGGCAAGTAACAGAATTATCGGTGGCCACAGCTTACAACACACTCATTATTCCATCTAAATCGCACCCAGCAAAACGTCAGATTGTAATCTTGTATGCTGATGGAAAAGAAGAGTGCCAGGACTGCCAAGGCCATGCTGCGTTGTCTTTGTGCACTCATGCTGTCCGAGCATCTTTGAAAAGAGGCAGCCTCGATTTGTTCCTTAAATGGTTGGTGGCCATGTTCACTTGTTCCCCACAAGTTTTGCCTACGTGTTTGTTCTACTCTCACAGAGGGTTTATGCATTGCTTGAAACGCAAACAAGATATTGGATGCATTTATCCGTCTTTGGCAAACATTTTTAAGTGCGTCCATTTTGTTCGTCTCTCCATCAATTGCAAACACTGATTAAATATTTGCGGCAAAACTTTTTCCTTCCCCCATCAACTACCTTATTACGTGAAATTTTCGCGAAACGTTAATTTTGTGAATTTCGCGATTTAAAAAAAATCGCAAAATTTAAGTGACGCGAAAATTAAATGTCGCGAAAATAACATGACGCGAAAATTAATTGACTCACATTATGTCAAACAGCGACTTTATTACGTTTATTTTATAACAATCATTTTGAGCTATTCTGTGGTAATGTTCTGGTCCTCTCCATCGCTACTGCTTTCCGTCTCTACTCCAGGCAGCACTTCTTTTGTACAATCCTCAAACTGCCATTTACTGTCCTTGAGTGTGTCTCACTCAAAAACCCGAAATTAAAGTAAGTCAAAATGTAAAATTTTCGCAAAATCGCAAAATTAACGTGTCGTGAAATATGCGAACCTCAAAAAACGCAAAATTAACGTGTCGCGAAAATTTCATGTAATAAGGTATTAAATGTTCCCCCTACAGCCTGCTTCTCTGGCGGTCTCTTTTTTTCTCTGTTACGAGAAGAATAATTAGAAATGCGATAAAAACAATGTGAGCTCGTTAACTTCGCTTGTGCAGCATATTGCAAAGGAAGTGAGAACTTTTTCAACTTGAGTAGGATATTGTTTAAATGTTTAATGATATGTAACTACAACAAAGAACAGATAACACCAACAATATCTGCGAATCAAATTCCTGCGATTTTGATTCAGCTTAATCCGGCATTGCTGTATAAAAGGGCTGTGATTTTCTGTTCAATTCAACCCACTCAACTTATCGAAGTATTTTCGCTGATCAAATATTTTTACAAGAGTCAATCGAGATAGAAAGCAGCTGCTATTATTGTATCTATTGCAATGAGGAAGTACATGTAACAGCGAGACAGGAAGCGCTCCTCTGCGATGGCTGTGACAAAACTGAAGTCAGTAAAAATCGTAACCAAAAAACGGCTCCTTTGAGAGCCACCAAGTTTGCAAAAGAATATGACCAGCAATAAACTATCAATAAAGAAACCCAATAAAATTTGAGGGGGGATTGGAGCGCATTGAAAGGTTCAATAACAAATATGGCGGTTCACATCAACATTGAATTGCAATTATTTTCAACGAAAAAATTTGGAGGCGAACTGGCATTAGACGTTCGCGAATAGACTTCATACGTTGGCGAACGGGTCGTTGGCGAACTGACACGTTGGCGAAACGACCGGTATTCGTTTTCAAGGCACAAACCTTTATAAAAACACAACATTATTAAAATTTATCCCGTATATTTTTGGAAATAGTCCCTTAAAACGCTACTGAGTAAGTATATTATAAAACCAGTGCTCACCTCTTTGTTACTAGCGTAAAATTCTAGCAACGATGGGAAAAGAGGAAGAATCACAGTAAAAGCGAGAAGGTCAATGAGTAGAGAAAAAAAGACCACCCAAACGGCGCCATTTGTTTGCAATGCTGCAGGCTTTCCAGTAACTTCAGAAAGGTCATCTGTGTCCACGCCATCTGATGAGGCCGATTGTGGAACCAGCCGTTTTTTTAGCTCACCATTCATCGCTTGTCGCTGACTTTTTCGTGTTCCAAACGTTTTGGCTTTCAGTTGTCATGAGGCGCAAATTTATCATAACAATATAACCGGAATTTTAGTTCACTGAGGCAAAAGATTGACGTCATGTATATCAGCTCTTACAAACAGCAAACATGTCTACGTAATATCCGCTTTCAAAATACGCTCGTTCGGATCATTGAAGTACTTAAAACAAGCAATGATCCTCTTCGCAACTCTTCGCTGTATTGTATTAAACACATTTACGACAAGATCCATCAGGCGTTCTATGTTTTCACGGAAAGTTACGAAGTATTCCGACGACTATCCAAAACCGAAAGACCAATTGTTGAGGCAATTGTTAAATACGTTTAGAATGTAGAAATGTTTTACAAGGTTTGAATGTATTCAGCCTAAACATTGAAATTCATTTTAATTTTTTTTAGAAGAATTTAAATATTTTATGCACACATGCAAGACGTTTTTGGCACGAAATAGTTCGGAATGCAATAGGGATTGGGCACAAGTATCCCACAAACGTAACTTGACTGGCGCGTAAGGGGCGCGAATAGGAAACGGAAGACCGGTTACTGGTGGTGTGCGTTGAAGATGAAAAACTATGATGGGTGACATTTAAAAATGGGAGAGCACAGGGTACCAGTGCTACTCATAACGGCAAATGTGGGTTCAGTTTTCGAAAATGTGAGTAAATCTGCTCGCAAGTTGCTAAACGTCGGCTGGCTACGCAACCCGCGACACAACCGTTCATGAATTTTCGTGCACACGGGAATATGTGATCACTATGTCAGCATGAAATCTACTGTGGGTTGCGGTTATATATCGATTCTTTCTCCATAACTCGAGGACTTCGCACAAAATCTATCGGCAGCCCATCGAGAAAGATCGTGCTGTGAATGTGTGTGAAAGAAAGGCGAAGATATTTTGATTTCTGCTGCTTTGTTTACAAAAGGAGGCTTTTTGCGTTTGTAATTCTCCTGTTGGCAAAAACAACAATTCAGCCTGATCTTTTGTCTTTTTTCTTGCAGAGAGATGGCCTAGAGGAACGATGGATTCGAGAAATACTTTCAGTGAGTGAACTTATCTATTTAAGATTGAACATTATAATTTTCGATGCCAACTGAAATTATTTATAATCTCCATTTTTGTATGGTTTTCTTGAAGACAATTACAAGACATAAAGCAAAGTTTGTAGCATTACACTTTCAAGAGAGCGGAGGAAAAGATTCCGGCGAGGAATCAATGCAGAATGTAAAAGAGT
>NC_090874.1:2830741-2833241 GCF_036669935.1 Montipora foliosa
GGACGGTGAAATTTCCCCATTTAGTATTACCTGATAATGTTAGAAATACTCTCTAAGATACTTAAAATTCAACAAAATCTGTGGGTCAGTTTTTCAGAAAAATAAGTTTTTTTGAAATGTGCCTCTAATTTTTTTTTTTTTTTCACCTACAGAATTTTTTTAAATTTGAAAGACAAACGTTTTAAATTAATCTAAGCTAACATGCAAAAAATGAAAAAAATTCACCATCCGAAAGCAGAGATATAAACGAGTAAAGTTGCAAAATCAGGAAAAATAAGGGGGTTACAAGATATGCATTTATGCATGCGTCACCCGCTCATTCGAGTGCACACGCTAGTTGAGCTGAAGGTCAACACAAACGGATTTAAATGGCCATTAAACTGTTTGTGTAGAATTTTCGTAGTTTTCATGAATAGGAGATGTCTATTTATATTCATGTCTATAGGAAGTAGAAGAAAGGAGAGCGAAATTAGCAGTATTTGCTTATTTCTTGTGTCCCATTTGAATCACGAGCTGACGTGAGCAGCTTACGAATTGCGTGTGTGGGTACGCGCGCGTGCTCAGCTGAATATCCTTTCGAGCCTCCTTAAACAACATAAGTTTTCATTCTTTTCATAATGCAAAGTTGTGGGGGAAATAACGGGAGTGGTTACAGGGCTGTCTCTAACTATTCAAGGAGATGGGAAAATTGAAAAGGGGAGGAAAAGAGTATCTCCCCACAGGCATATAGGCTAGGAAAACTTGTGATTTTGTGGTGTTTACTTTGCTTGTCACTGTTAAATGACAGGTATGAAACACTGTACTCATGGCAGTGAAACCCCTGACTCCCATCCCTTAATGACATTCCTGATGTAATTTATTGTCATTATTCAATGTCAGCCCAACCAAAAATTGCTGTCAAACTTAATCAGTATAAGGTTTTTATTAACTACCAGTATTTGTGAATGTTACATGTATCACTAGTCAGGAAAAAGGAGGAACAGAAGACTTCTTAAATAATGGTTTTAAAACTGATGGAGCCACCAATGTTATGGAAAACGACTTTCCTTCACTTTTTTATGTTTTTATTTATTTATTTGCAGGTCCTTCTGACACTTGAGCCTCGTATATTTAAATTTCATGATGAGAGCATCTTTAGATACCACAATGGAAAAAAGTTTTCCAAATACAACAGGGAGTTTGACGCGTTTAAGGACAGACTGTTTGAGTTTGATATTTCATTCATTCCCAGGTACGATAAACTAATAATAATTATTATTGCATATGATTACAAGATGTATACTTTTTTCATGAACCAAAGAGTAGGTACTGGGAAAATTGTGTGCACAGGAAGGTAACCCACACGTGATGTTGGTGTTTGTGTATTTATCCTAATGGTAAATGATGCAATTTACCAAGCGTTTTGCAAGAGCAGCCATTTAACTTAAATAACAACTTAAAATCAGACAGAGGGAGAATGACTACAGTTGTTCTAGGTACAGCTTCCATCTAAAACAAAATGTCAGGAGTAACGCCGTAACGGTAATAAAATATTGTTTAACTTTTTCTTTAATTTTTTTCTTCCATGTAATCTTGCAATTTTATGCATAATCATTTGTTATTGCTTTTACCCGTACCTCAAGGACAAACATTATTGGTACACAAAGTCATACTTTTATGGAAGATGTGCATTGTATTTCAATGCTCAACAGGTACAGTACTTCTAACAGGTGTTTAACACTTTTAACAGCTATCCATTCAGTGAAAATGTGAAAGAAACCACAACATATGGGGATTCAAGGTAAGACAATTTGTAGTGGCCTTAACTTTAAAGTGTATGTTGTACATGTGCAGCTAGAGGTTTTTTGTTGCCTTGGAGCTCAGTGGTTTTAGTAATTACCAACAGCTAATGAAAAGCATTGACTACTTCAATCCCTGAATTGAGGTAATCAAAGCTGTAAATTAAAGTTCATTTTGATGTGTTTTGACATTGACTGCAGTCAGTTACTCAAGGCATTCACGCAAATTGTCCTGAAACCTCTGGAAGCTGTAAGGACTTGTCAACTTAGTTGTGTGAGCTCCCTACTCAGCATTGATGTCTAGGCCAGCTACGTAACAGCATCATTGGTAAAGATACTGCATTGTCCCCAATAAATGCTCTCAATTTGCAAAGCAGTGGGTGTGGTAATCCTACTTTA
The DNA here is from genome assembly GCF_036669935.1 of Montipora foliosa. Taxonomy (NCBI): domain Eukaryota; kingdom Metazoa; phylum Cnidaria; class Anthozoa; order Scleractinia; family Acroporidae; genus Montipora; species Montipora foliosa. The sequence goes on from NC_090874.1 coordinate 2,832,919, forward strand.
AAGAAGTGATATCTATGACATGGTATAATATTTTTATTAATTGTCTGCTGCCTCTTTGTTCTGCAGGTGCCCTTCATGGTGTGATAGAATCTTTTTGAGTCACCCTTACAGAGAATTGATAGAGGAGGTCAGAGCACATCTAAAGGTGGTTTAATTTATGTTTACGAAGCTGAGGGTTTGGTTGGATTAAGGGACAAGCCTTTTTGAGGATGTGGGGATATTTTTGCCCAATATGACTGTGTTCAAATAGTCTGGTTTTGAATTCTGCAACTGCAGTCAACAAAAGAATGGATGCAGAGTTAAGAGATATTTTTTTTTGTGAT
>NC_090874.1:2843241-2845741 GCF_036669935.1 Montipora foliosa
AGGTCCAGGCTACAACAAGGAAAAGTGAAGAAGATTTTCTGAGAAGTAGACCAGTCTCAGCGAGAAGTTCAAATTTTGAATGTTACTGTTTATTATTTCACCATATAAGGTCACGCGAACTCAATATACCGAAACATTGACATCAGTTTCCGGTTTGACTGGCTGACCCACGTAAGCGTCTGATGAAGTCAACCTCGTTCCCGCGGTCTCTCTTGTGGGAACGAGGGTGATGTGAAGAGCTTTTCTAAATAATATGGATTCTCTTCTCCGATGGTTTTATCCATTGGTCGTATTCTCTTTCCTCATTCCTTAAACTTATGGCACCTCGTTAAATATTCGCCCGTGTGGTATGGTAAATCATCGGTAAGATGTAGCTAATCAAAATCGACATATTTACCAAAACAGAACTCGATCCATTCCCAGAACCCTTATCGCAAAGTGGAACACTGATCCTATGGAAAATTGTATCATTTCAGGTTATCAGGCTTCGCTTGAAAACTTCACGATTTAATTCTAACTGTATGATACTGCATATTGTATCATATTGCGTTCTGTAACAAATACCGGAATGAAAATAAATAGCAGAGTTACGGATCTGGTTTGTTTAGGGTGTGTCTAAGAGAGATGATTTCATACTCAAACAGGAAGTATAAACAAATTTCCCCGTTTGCGGAAAGCCCTTTGACGAATTGTAAGTTAATTCAAATTTCCTTGGATTTTCTTATACACCGCCATGCGCTATTTAATATCAAGTTTGTAGTTTTTCAGAACTTTTACCGAAAGTATTTTATCGAAAGTGTTCTACTGAATCTTTTTTTAGTTTTAAAAGAATACAAGCACGTGCATATGATGAAGACATACAGTATGTGTTTTCATATTCATTATTCTCCGAAAAAGAGGAAGAGTGAAATATTAGAGCTTAACTTGGCTCGGTAAGAAATGAGTTGACCTCAATGACTATTTGAAGAGGCACGCAATGTTTTGTCTGCTTAACACAATAACAACAAAGTGCTGTGGGGTTTATAAATATACTATGTATATATATATAACGAGGAAAAAGAGAGTTTTTTAATGCCTTAAATGTGGCATTGCAAAAAATTTCGATGAAGGCTATGCACTCTTTCATTCATTCTGAGAGCGGTCATTTTCTGAGAATAGCGTCCCCTTCCGTTTCACGGAGCCACCATATCAGATCTCGTGATAGTGATAGCCTATTAAGTCTATTAATACCATAGGTTGTTTCCCTTTCGCAGTCCCATCCAGGAGCTATAAATTATAAGCTAGCACCTTTAACCTGCATTAGTTAACAAGAAGTTTGAAACAAAGTTCATACCTACGATCTACGCACTATGAAGGACCTGAAGAAACTTGTCTTTAAGCCAAGTGATGTGCGCGATTTTCGAATTATTTGCGATCAGATAGATAGGTTGCAAAAGAAATGTAAAGACATTCTGTGGGCACTAATGGTAAGTCTGAAAAACATTCTGGCAGCAACACCTCTATTTAACTTTGTTAATAGCTCGAACAGGTTCATTGAGAGATAACTACAACATTTTTCATGTATTCGAAAAGCTAATTGGAAATAAAACGAGCTGCCTTAACTCTACCGGGAGTGGGGAAGGTCGCAGTTCAAAGATACAGTTCTCTTCATTTTACATTTTCGTTTATTTCAGGCGAAAAATCTCCGTCCCAGTGTCACAGAAAACTTGGATTCTTTGGAATTTAACGAACTCACCAATTCTAAAATCGACAGGGTAAGTCACAATACTCCTTTGCTTGACAAAGTATTTAGGGAAAATGAAAAACCACCAGAAACTGAAGCGTGCAATTTTGAGGCACTAGACGACTGTGCGGTAATTTCTACAAACAATTTTTCTCCTCTGAAACGATCAATTTCAGGAAATAAAACGTCAAGTGTTTCCCCTTTCCACCGCCGACCCTCGGCGGGTGGTAGGAGTTCCATTAGAAATTAAAAAATTAGATCGTTTTGGAAGATAGTGACGGTTTACGATTATCATTGCTAAACGATAGGGATGCAAAATAAACTGTTGTAGACGTTACTCCGTTAGTGATGATATAAAATCAAGTTCTCCCCGAAGGAAGATAACTGGACTAAAAATCAAATTAGAGAATTATTGTCACAGATCAAAGGAAAATTGGGGATTTAAAACAGTGTTATATTTCAATTGCAGAGCACCAAAGCAGGAGTTCTTTGCGACGATATGCAGAGATTTTTAAGATTCAAAACAGCTGCAAAAATAATGACAAAGAGCACTGACGCGGATAAGGAAGTTGAGACATTAAGCGATGACTTAGAATCGAGCTTATTCAGCTTCACTAGTTTAATGGGGAAAGTGGTAAGTCAAGTCGGCTTCTCGTTTATTTACAGCCTGTAAGTAAGAAAAAGTCGTAGTTACTAAAACAAGGAGTGACCTACAATGACCTACTACAATGATCTACGAAGACCTACAATGAGCTACAATGAGCTACAATGACCTAC
>NC_090874.1:2853241-2855741 GCF_036669935.1 Montipora foliosa
TTTGATAAATCAACCTCGTTCCCGCGGTCTCTCTTGTGGGAACGAGGGTGGTGTGAAGAGCTTTCCTAAAGAATATGGATTCTCTTCTCCGATGGTTTTATCCATTGGTCGTATTCTCTTTCCTCATTCCTTCAACTTATGGCAGCTCGTTAAATATTCACCCGTGTGGTATGGTAAATCATCGGTAAGATCTAGCGAATCAAAATCGACATATTTACCGAAACAGAACTCGATCCATTCCCAGGACCCTTATCGCAATGTGGAACACTGATCCTATGGAAAATTGTATCATTTATTGGTACCAGGCTTCGGTTGAAAACTTCACGATTTAATTCTAACTGTATGATACTGTATATCAGGTGATCTGTCGTGTATGGAGTCTTCGACTTGCCTATTTTTTTTTTTTTTTTAACTATATGTTGTATGCCAGAAATTGTAATAAATAAATTGTATCATATTGCATTCTGTAACTAATACCGGAATAAAAATAAATAGCAGAGTTACGGATCTGGTTTGTTTGGGGTGTGTCTAAGTGAGATGATTTCATACTCAAACAGGAAGTATAAACAAATTTCCCCGTTTGCGGAAAGCCCTTTGACGAATTGTAAGTTAATTCAAATTTCCTTGGATTTTCTTATACACCGCCATGCGCTATTTAAATTTCAAGTTTGTAGTTTTTCAGAACTTTTACCGAAAGTATTTTATCGAAAGTGTTCTACTCAATCTTTTTTTAGTTTTAAAAGAATATAAGCACGTGCATATGATGAAGACATACAGTATGTGTTTTCATATTTCTCCGAAAAAGAGGAAGAGTGAAATATTAGAGCTTAACTTGGCTCGGTAAGAAATGAGTTGACCTCAGTGACTCTTTGAAGAGGCACGCAATATTTTGTCTCCTTAACACAATGACAACAAAGTGCTGTGGGGTTTATAAATATACTATATATATATAACGAGGAAAAAGAGAGTTTTTTAATGCCTTAAATGTGGCATTGCAAAAAATTTCGATGAAGGCTATGCACTCTTTCATTCATTCTGGGAGCGGTCATTTTCTGAGAATAGCGTCCCCTTCCGTTTCACGGAGCCACCATATCAGATCTCGTGATAGTGATAGCCTATTAAGTCTATTAATATCATAGGTTGTTTCCCTTTCGCAGTCCCATCCAGGAGCTATAAATTATAAGCTAGCACCTTTAAGCTGCATTAGTTAACAAGAAGTTTGAAACAAAGTTCATACCTACGATCTACGCACTATGAAGGACCTGAAGAAACTTGTCTTTGAGCCAAATGATGTGCGCGATTTTCGAATTATTTGCGATCAGATAGATAGGTTGCAAAAGAAATGTAAAGACATTCTGTGGGCACTAATGGTAAGTCTGAAAAACATTCTGGCAGCAACACCTCTATTTAACTCTTTGTTAATAGCTCAAACAGGTTCATTGAGAGATAACTACAACATTTTTCATGTATTCGAAAAGCTAATTGGAAATAAAACGAGCTGCCTTAACTCTACCGGGAGTGGGGAAGGTCGCAGTTCAAAGATACAGTTCTCTTCATTTTACATTTTCGTTTATTTCAGGCGAAAGATCTACGTCCCAGTGTCACAGAAAACCTGGATTCTTTGGAATTTAACGAACTCACCAATTCTAAAATCGACAGGGTAAGTCACAATACTCCTTTGCTTGACAAAGTATTTAGGGAAAATGAAAAACATCACCAGAAACTGAAGGTATCACGTGCAATTTTGAGACACTAGACGACTGTGCGGTAATTTCTACAAACAATTTTTCTCCTCTGAAACGATCAATTTCAGGAAATAAAACATCAAGTGTTTCCCCTTTCCACCGCCGACCCTCGACGGGTGGTAGGAGTTCCATTAGGAATTAAAAAATTAGATCGTTTTGGAAGATAGTGACGGTTTACGATTATCATTGCTAAACGATAGGGATGCAAAATTAACTGTTGTAGACGTTACTCCGTTAGTGATGACAAAAAATCAAGTTCTCCCCGAAGGAAGATAACTGGACTAAAAAGCAAATTAGAGAATTATTGTCACAGATCAAAGGAAAATTGGGGATTTAAAACAGTGTTATATTTCAATTGCAGAGCACCAAAGCAGGAGTTCTTTGCGACGATATGCAGAGATTTTTAAGATTCAAAACAGCTGCAAAAATAATGACAAAGAGCACTGACGCGGATAAGGAAGTTGAGACATTAAGCGATGACTTAGAATCGAGCTTATTCAGCTTCACTAGTTTAATGGGGAAAGTGGTAAGTCAAGTCCGCTTCTTGTTTATTTACAGCCTGTAAGTAAAAAAAAGTCGTAGTTACTAAAACAAGGAGTGACCTACAATGACCTACTACAATGATCTACAATGAGCTACAATGAGCTACAGTGACCTACTTAAATGGCTTACAATCAAAGAGAAAGACAAAAGAGGTTTGGGGAGCGGAAAACATCAATTCTGCGTTGTCAGGCAACGCTACAGCAATTACGAAA
>NC_090874.1:2860741-2863241 GCF_036669935.1 Montipora foliosa
AGTATCTTAAAATGAAGAGAAGCTCGCGTTTTATTGGCTTATCGTGTTGGTTACCATGACAACACTTATATCCTCACATGTGAAAGATAAAACTGATATGTTCACTGCGCGCGGTGAAGATATGATTTTTTAGTAAAAGGAGAAATCCTGGTATTTCATCAATATCTGTATAATAAATAGAGGATATTACACGGTGGCGAGAAGATATGAATTTTATGTTCGAGTGGCAAGAACGAGCCAACGTGTAATGTTCTTTTTATTATATGGAAACTAAATATTGAATATTTCCGATTTTATTGTGTTTCAAAGTAGTCAAGTTTACAAATACGGCTGGGCTTTATAGCAAACAGAAAATATTCTTCTTCGTGTTTTCTTCTTCGTGTTTTCGTTTTCAAGTTTTTCTGTAAACTCTTTAACTTCTTCGTCGCTGATGGACGTAAACCTGATCGCCATGCTTTTATTCTAAACAACAGACGCGACGCGAGAAACCAATTTAACAAAAGCAAAAGGCGGGAATCGTGACGTCAGTTGAACGATACGACACTCACAAAGGTGACATACGGAAAATACGCCACTCGGGTCCCGGATGAAGTGGCGTATGGAATCTACGAGTGGTTTAGTTCCCAGTAAAATACTCTCCTCCAAATAATAATGTATCATATTGCATTCTGTAACAAAAGCCGGAATGAGTTACGGATCTGGTTTGTTTAGGGTGTGTCTAAGTGAGATGATTTCATACTCAAACAGGAAGTATAAACAAATTTCCCCGTTTGCGGAAAGCTCTTTGGCGAATTGTAAGTTAATTCAAATTTCGTTGGATTTTCTTACACACCGCCATGCGCTATTCAATTTCAAGTTTGTAGTTTTTCAGAACTTTTACCGCAAGTATTTTATCGAAAGTGTTCTACTGAATCTTTTTTTAGTTTTGAAAGAATATAAGCACGTGCATATGATGAAGACATACAGTATGAGTTTTCATATTTATTATTCTCCGAAAAAGAGGAAGAGTGACATATTAGAGCTTAACTTGACTCGGTAAGAAATGAGTTGACCTCGGTGACTCTTTGAAGAGGCACGCAATGTTTTGTCTCCTTAACTCAATGACAACAAAGTGCTGAAGGATTTATAAATATACTATATATATAACGAGGAAAAAGAGAGTTTTTTAATGCCTTAAATGTGGCATTGCAAAAAATTTCGATGAAGGCTATGCACTCTTTCATTCATTCTGGGAGCGGTCATTTTCTGAGAATAGCGTCCGCTTCCGTTTCAGGGAGCCACCATATCAAATCTCGTGATAGTGATAGCCTATTAAGTCTATTAATACCATAGGTTGTTTCCCTTTCGCAGTCCCATCCAGGAGCTATAAATTATAAGCTAGCACCTTTAAGCTGCATTAGTTAACAAGAAGTTTGAAACAAAGTTCATACCTACGATCTACGCACTATGAAGGACCTGAAGAAACTTGTCTTTGAGCCAAGTGATGTGCGCGATTTTCGAATTATTTGCGATCAGATAGATAGGTTGCAAAAGAAATGTAAAGACATTCTGTGGGCACTAATGGTAAGTCTGAAAAACATTCTGGCAGCAACACCTCTATTTAACTCTTTGTTAATAGCTCGAACAGGTTCATTGAGAGATAACTACAACATTTTTCATGTATTCGAAAAGCTAATTGGAAATAAAACGAGCTGCCTTAACTCTACTGGGAGTGGGGAAGGTCGCAGTTCAAAGATACAGTTCTCTTCATTTTACGTTTTCGTTTATTTCAGGCGAAAGATCTACGTCCCAGTGTCACAGAAAACCTGGATTCTTTGGAATTTAACGAACTCACCAATTCTAAAATCGACAGGGTAAGTCACAATACTCATTTGCTTGACAAAGTATTTAGGGAAAATGAAAAACATCACCAGAAACTGAAGATATCACTTGCAATTTTGAGGCACTAGACGACTGTGCGGTAATTTCTACAAACAATTTTTCTCCTCTGAAACGATCACTTTCAGGAAATAAAACATCAAGTGTTTCCACCTTTGACGGGTGGTAGGAGGTCCATTAGGAATTTAAAAAATAGATCGTTTTGGAAGATAGTGACGGTTTACGATTATCATTGCTAAACGATAGGGATGCAACATAAACTGTGTTAGACGTTACTCCGTTACTGATGATATAAAATCAAGTTCTCCCCGAAGGAAGACAACTGGACTAAAAAGCAAATTAGAGAATTATTGTCACAGATCAAAGGAAAATTGGAGATTTAAACCGGTGTTATATTTCAATTGCAGAGCACCAAAGCAGGAGTTCTTTGCGACGATATGCAGAGATTTTTAAGATTCAAGACAGCTGCAAAAATAATGACAAAGAGCACTGACGCGGATAAGGAAGTTGAGACATTAAGCGATGACTTAGAATCGAGCTTATTCAGCTTCACTAGTTTAATGGGGAAAGTGGTAAGTCAAGTCGGCTTCTTGTTTATTTACAGCCTGTAAGTAAGAAAAAG
>NC_090874.1:2868241-2870741 GCF_036669935.1 Montipora foliosa
TAAACAAATTTCCCCGTTTGCGGAAAGCTCTTTGACGAATTGTAAGTTAATTCAAATTTCGTTGGATTTTCTTACACACGGCCATGCGCTATTCAATTTCAAGTTTGTAGTTTTTCAGAACTTTTACCGCAAGTATTTTATCGAAAGTGTTCTACTGAATCTTTTTTTAGTTTTAAAAGAATATAAGCACGTGCATATGATGAAGACATACAGTATGTGTTTTCATATTTCTCCGAAAAAGAGGAAGAGTGAAATATTAGAGCTTAACTTGGCTCGGTAAGAAATGAGTTGACCTCGATGACTCTTTGAAGAGGCACGCAATATTTTGTCTCCTTAACACAATGTCAACAAAGTGCTGTGGGGTTTATAAATATACTATATATATATATATATAACGAGGAAAAAGAAAGTTTTTTAATGCCTTAAATGTGGCATTGCAAAAAATTTCGATTAAGGCTATGCACTCTTTCATTCATTCTGGGAGCGGTCATTTTCTGAGAATAGTGTCCGCTTCCGTTTCAGGGAGCCACCATATCAGATCTCGTGATAGTGATAGCCTATTAAGTCTATTAATACCATAGGTTGTTTCCCTTTCGCAGTCCCATCCAGGAGCTATAAATTATAAGCTAACACCTTTAAGCTGCATTAGTTAACAAGAAGTTTGAAACAAACTTCATACCTACGATCTACGCACTATGAAGGACCTGAAGAAACTTGTCTTTGAGCCAAGTGATGTGCGCGATTTTCGAATTATTTGCGATCAGATAGATAGGTTGCAAAAGAAATGTAAAGACATTCTGTGGGTACTAATGGTAAGTGTGACAACATTCTGGCAGCCTCTATTTAACTTTGTTAATCGCTCGAACAGCTTCATTGAGAGATAACTACAACATTTTTCATGTATGCGAAAAGGTAATTGGAAATAAAACGAGCTGCCTTAACTCTACCGGGAGTGGGGAAGGTCGCAGTTCAAAGATACATTTCTCTTCATTTTACATTTTCGTTTATTTCAGGCGAAAGATCTCCGTCCCAGTGTCACAGAAAACCTGGATTGTTTGGAATTTAACGAACTCACCAATTCTAAAATCGACAGGGTAAGTCACAATACTCCTATGCTTGACAAAGTATTTAGGGAAAATGAAAAACATCACCAGAAACTGAAGCGTGCAATTTTGAGGCACTAGACGACTGTGCGGTAATTTCTACAAACAATTTTTCTCCTCTGAAACGATCAATTTCAGGAAATAAAACGTCAAGTGTTTCCCCTTTCCACCGCCGACCCTCGACGGGTGGTAGGAGTTCCATTAGGAATTAAAAAATTAGATCGTTTTGGAAGATATTAACGGTTTACGATTATCATTGCTAAACGATAGGGATGCAAAATAAACTGTTGTAGACGTTACTCCGTTAGTGATGATATAAAATCAAGTTCTCCCCGAAGGAAGACAACTGGACTAAAAATCAAATTAGAGAATTATTGTCACAGATCAAAGGAAAATTGGGGATTTAAAACAGTGTTATATTTCAATTGCAGAGCACCAAAGCAGGAGTTCTTTGCGACGATATGCAGACATTTTTAAGATTCAAGACAGCTGCAAAAATAATGACAAAGAGCACTGACACGGATAAGGAAGTTGAGACATTAAGCGATGACTTAGAATCGAGCTTATTCAGCTTCACTAGTTTAATGGGGAAAGTGGTAAGTCAAGTCGGCTTCTTGTTTATTTACAGCCTGTAAGTAAGAAAAAGTCGTAGTTACTACTGAAACAAGAAGTGACCTACAATGACCTACTACAATGATCTACAATGACCTACAATGAGCTACAATGAGCTACAATGACCTACTTAAATGGCTTACAATCAAAGAGAAAGACAAAAGAGGTTTGGGGAGCGGAAAACATCAATTGTGCGTTGTCAGACAACGCTACAGCAATTACGCAAGTGGCCTTAAAGGCAGAAACAAACTGTGAAAAGACCCTTGCATGGTTTTCCTTTGTTTTAAAGCTAAAATGAAACTGTACAAATATCAAGGCTTCGCTTGTCAACGATAAAATCTTAATTAGAGCAGGTAAAAATGAAGAGAAGATTATAAATATGTTATTCTTCCCACAGTGTTTTCTTTGGTTCACAGTGCACAATGAAATTTTTCAACTTGCTCAGAAACGAGGTTATGATCGGTTAAAAGGGAAGGAAAGGAACTTTTATTAAGTGTCTAATCTTCTAGCGCTGTAGAGCACTAATCGGGGACACTGCAAATTGAAATTAACAAGTTAACGCAAATCAAATCAAATTTTAGTTTTTGAGGACCTCTCGGTGCAGAGTAGAGAACCAACAAACTCAACCCACATATGACGCAGATTCCGGGAATCGAACCCGGGCCACATTGGTGGGAGGCGAGTGCTCTCACCACTGCGCCATCCCTGCACCCCAAAGTGCAGAGTGGAATGTTTTTAACCTTTGTACTGCAAACATGTTGCAGTGTCCTCAGAGCTGCAAATTA
>NC_090874.1:2878241-2953241 GCF_036669935.1 Montipora foliosa
TCTGCTTGAATTCCCTGCCCCTCATTCTCTCCCTTTAATTCACCCTCATCTTCCTGCATGTCCTCTCCATTGGCATTAACCGAGATGCTCCTCTTAATACCTTCAATCTCTATGTCTGAGAGCCACTTATTTGAACACCCTTATTTCTCTTGCTTGGTCTGCCAGCCTTTGTTCACTGGCTTAATCACTCACTGAAAAACCCATTAAAACCCTTTGACATCCAAACCGGCCTAAACCGGCTGGACTGAGTATTTTACTCTGTCTAACGCCATACGATTTTACTCGTCAATGGCGAACCCCTGGGAGTCAATGGGTTAAATTAATCACTCACTGAAAAACTATGTGCCCATTAAAATACTCCCTCTGCATTCCAAAACGTGTACAAGGTGTAAATATCACTCAGATCTCCATATTAGACTGTCCGTGCCTTAGTCCAAAACAGGAAAAAATGAATAAGCCCTCCCCCCTATTACATGTACATTGTATATGGTATTATCTTTGTAGGGCAGTGGTCAGCTACTGTAAGTGACTCAAGTGTATTCATTTTGAGGTTGCTAGACAGGCACTATAACTTTAAGTTGCGCTTTTTTAACTTTAATGACAAGCTACATGTATGTGTTGCAGTTAATTTTTCGTTTCAGTTATTTTTTTTAACTAGGTTTTTTATCAACTGTCTAAAAAAAGGATGTACAGCAGTACATGTGGTTAAAAAAAACAGGGGCTTGGTTTTTTAGGGGGTCTAAAAAAAAAGGGAGAATGTCCTCTTCTCCGTTCTACTTGTCCTACCCCTCCCTCATCTTCCCCCATTGTCCCTATCCTACCCCACCCTTTCTTCACAGATCCATCCCCACTTACCTTCCAGTTACCTGCCTCCTTGAATACCCCTTATGACCACCCCCTCTACAACACTTCTCACAGACAATTCATACTTGTCAAAACTTTTCTTTTTACTCATGAATCCAAACTTGAACTTGAACCCCTATCTCTGGATGGTTGCTTAGACTTAAATACTGCTTATTGATCAGCGCTAATCAAATGGGTGCTTAGACTTAAATACTGTTTATCAGCAATATTTGTTGACAGTCTGCAGTTGTTATACACCTCCTGGAATGCTAACGTACAACCTTACATGGAAGTAACTCATTAAAAATAAGTGCTCAGTAGCCCAAATCACTCAGCTGAGCATTTGACCCTAATCACAAAAATTTGTTGGCCTTTAAAGTGCCCCTGTGATAAAAAAAACCACTTCCTTTTTTCATTCAGATTTTGAAAGTGTGTTTGCTTAACACCTGACTGGCAAAATTTTGAGCTTTGATTTTTATCCAAAGGCCGTTTACTTTTAATGTAAGTTTTGGATTTCACGGTCCGCCATTACTCACGTTCAAAACTGACCGATTGGACCTCAGACGGTTGGATCCAGGGAAAAGTGACGTCAGAGGCTCACTAGCTTAAAATTTCAGCGTGTGAACGCAGGTTATTATATATGCAAAGCGTGAGTTTAAAAGTCTGAAAGCCCAAAACCCCTGTGCTGCATATTAATTCTGCGGCGTACACACGTATTGTATTCTTAAACTAGTGAGCCTTTGACGTCATTTTCTCCTCGATCCAGCTCTCTCAAGAACATAATGTTAGTAATGGCGGACCATTAAATAGGAAAATTACAGTTAAAATAAAGAGGTGTCTTTTTGAAATCAAGGCTTAAAACTGGGGGTCACTTAGTGTTTTGCTAACATAGTTTTGAAATCCAAAGAAAAATATGAATTGATTTTTTGGTCACAGGGGCACTTTAATAGCACCAGAGAGAAAAGGTTTTCCCAGTTTTTGAAAAATTTACCTCGTTAAAAAAAATTACCTACATGTAATTAAAAAAATATCACCAAGTTAAAAATAAAATCACCTAGTTAGAAAAAAAACTATCTAGTTGAAAATCAAAATAATCACCTAGTTAAAAAAAAAACTAACTAGTTGAAAATAAAAATTAACTGGAAACAAAAACTAACTGCAACATAATTCCTTTCAAGGGCATACAATTACATGTACATGTATTCTAAGTTGTACACATGGAAAGATCAGTGTAAATACTTCGACTCAAACTAGAAAGAGAATTTTGATGGTAAATGTAACATTTCTCTGCAGTGTCAAAGAATTCATGCAGTTTACAAGTCAAATCCTTGTGGAAAGGACAAGAGTGAATGAAAGAGCTTCAGTCAAAGAACAAGGTGTCCAGTGATGTTTTTTCTTTCTGTCCAATTATAGTGTTCAGTATTGCGATCCTGCCATAGTTTTGCTTAATGCAGTATTGTTGTCTAACTTTCAGGCCTATGATTGGGTAAAAAATTGAAATTGACGTAGTATCACATTGAAATGGGTTGCTCATGTACATGTAAGCTCAGTCATCACCATAAATTCAGTTCATGTTTGATTATAATATTAATTATTATTATAGAAAGATTTCATGTTTTTGACATCTGAACTTATCTTATCGTCTGGAAAAGAATGGAGATCTTCAGAACAAAGAGTTTACTTTTCACAGTGCATTAAATTGTGAAGAAAGTATAAAAATAAGATACAGCATTTGACTGTTGACCTTGACTTTTAAGAATGGAGATGTCAATCTGGCACAAACTGATTTTTTAGAGTTTTATTAATTTTTTGTATGTAGCGGATGTAATACGTATCTGTTATTGGGTGTAACTTTTGTACCTTGTAGAATTTTGTACAATATACTGTACTTTCTCCCAACTAGTCACCACTATAATGGGATTGGGGTACTGGCATCTCAAAATCGCAATATTATTAGTTTATATAGTTTTCCAAGAATCAGAAATATACAAGAAAGGCTCTCCTTAGGAGTACAAGCACTACTGCAAGTGCTCTTAATAAGGAGAAGGCCTTCGGGAAAAACAGCACAATTAGCTCAGGGTGTGATGTGTCAAAATGACCCCTTTCTTTATGGGTGTCAGTGGACATGCCATTTTTAAGAGAAGGCCCCCAAATGCCACATTTCAAAAGCAAAATTGATGATCATATTAATTTTACTGATGACTTCATGTTGCCATTATCCAAGCTTGCAAATAATTTTTCGCTATAAGCCTGTCATATGTCAGGCCATGGACAATACAAGGTTTGACCTGACATGCAGCCACCCTGGTCAGACAAAAATTTTAAATGTTTCCACACTTATTAAGTGGGATGCCTGTAACAGATCACTTTATAAATTGCCCAGTGTCTCAGTTTCCTTTTTTTTTTAATTTTTAAAAACGTTTTCAAATGTTTCAGTCTTTTCCATTGTCCACAGCAGCCAAAACATGGTAGCCTGCTATTTAATTTAACGTCAGATCTGAAAGTAGTTCTGCTCTAGCATGATCTGAATCACTTGCAAGGGCTTCTGAAGTAAAGCCACTTAACATTAAGTTCAATCTTGTCCCCAGACAGTTGTCAGCACTAAAAACACGAACTCTGGTCACTTCAAAAATGTGCGCAGTCGTAGTGAAGGTCCATTTTTGTAACCGTTGACAACTAGTGTTGTTTCATATAGATGAGCCAAAAATCTGTAATTCTTGGATGTGGCCCAAGTCTGTGTTCTTGGTGCTGACCGAATGAAAAGCGGACCCTAGGGACGAGATTGCTTTAAGTCAAGATTCATGTGGTAAGACACCACTGTTGCTGTTCAAATTATTCTTCAGTCACTTTTGGAGGAATTTTAAGAAACTCTTTCAAGATTCCATTCAAATGTCTGAAGTTCCACAGGGAAATAACTGCTCTTCTCCGCAAGACAAAGCATTAATAAACAATCGAAATAGCTACAGGTGATGGTCACGCGTGACATGGTTCGGGCAAATGGGAACACTTCAAGTTGTCAAAAACACAAAATTCCTTGCAACATTCACCAGATGTACATACGATGCGCTACTAATTGATCCCAACTTGTGTAATAGTATGTACTCTGATATTTCTTGGCGACCAATCAAAGCTAATACAAGCCACGCATTTTTAGAAGTTTCTTTAGACCATAAATATATTAAAAAACAGCATTTTAATTGTAATGTTTGAAATATTCACATGCACATGTATTTTCCTGACCAGTGAATCACAGACAGGAAATCACTGGAGCATAGTAATAATGCAACCACGGACAGTCCACCAACATGGCGTTATCAAGTGAAATACTCATGTTGTTGCTTTCTTTTTTTGTCACTCTAGTCAAGCAAAATACATTAAAATTAATGTTGTACAAACCTTGAAATGTTTCAGCTTTTGTTTGTGCATTTCGCAATAATGTTAACTTTTCTAATTTAGTTATTGAAGTCGCGGTGAGGAATGTAATTCGAGTCCCTGAAAATTTGCTGTAAAACTGGTCATAAAATCTTATCAGTCTCAGGGTTTGAGCCAGCTTTATTGCCTCAGGAGACAATTAATTTTGTCCCTCTGTGGCCCTTGCAAAGGGACAAATAGGCAACAGCAGGGGCAGCCCTTGTCGCCCCCAAAAGGGTTTTTCTTTCTCGCCAGCCAAAAAGAGTGACAAAAGATCCTGTTATCATTGAACCGTAACGACTTGTGATCGTTTAACCATTTCGTCTGGAAATTGCAAGGTTTTGAATTCGGAAGTTGAGCATCATTTTCTTCTTGCGATTCTTCCCTCGTGTGTGAATTCGTTTTCAGTTTTTTCTTCTTCTTGGTCAATGGTTTTTACGTCTTTCACTTCCATAATAACTAGAGATTTTCTTTGTTGCAAAGAATAATTTATATCCGTTGAAAAACCGAGCAGGGCACTTCAGTCCACAAACAAAACGAGCTGTAAACATGTGGGTATCAAAAGCCAGGCATGCATGCAACGCAGTTCCCATTTTACTTATAAACTGGGTTAAAAGATGATCCTCACTTGGTTATTTGTATTTCAAGCCATCGATTTCAAACAGGAAAATGTGTTACAGGTTTGGAATGCTGTTTAATTAAAGATCAAAACATGAGAGAATAGTGTTTTTGATAAAGCACTGATAAATGATTTTTATTCAGTTATTTTCGCGATGATAATAGTAATATGAAAATGTGAAATACTGGCCGGCAAAAAAAACACATTATTTTTAAAATTACACCGTCCTATAGTTTTCTGATCGGTATGAATTTGCATAAACTTCTTCCATTTAGGAACAGTACCGTTGTTGACTTTAGTACAGTACATTGCAGTGTTATTTAATTTAAATCAATGCAAATTAGCTTTTGGGAAACGGCTTGCGCAAAATTTGAAATTTGAACTGCATGGGCGGGAGTGTTAACATATCTGGCGTAGCGTTACTAGTAAGACAACATGAAATGTAAGCTGTAAATGAAAACAAATCAAAATGAAACTAAGCCATTATGCATTATGGCTGTATATTTAAAGGCCACCTTTCTTTCTTGCTTTCTTGAGTGAAATATATATTTTATTTCGCATCCTAACAGAAGACTCTGGTCAGCCTGTCCAGTCAGACTGATCGTTTGGCAGTCAAAACCTCAAATTTACTGGACAAATGTCTGATGACTGGGGCTTATTTGCAGGCTTGATTATCCAAATGATTTTTAACCTTAATAGATGTATTTGAACGGATCTGCCTTCAGTAATTTTTTTCGAAAATTATAGGGAAAAAAGTAGCTGGCTTCCCTGAGTGAAGTAGCCATCTCTTTTTGTCGGCTTTCAGTTCTTATTGAAACCACTGCATTTATTTACAGTTACACATTTACAACTTGCTTGGCTCATATTTTCCTCTTTCAGAATATGTTTGCCACGTGTTTGTGAGATCTGATTTGTTAGGAGGTGTGATTGTATCTGACTCTGAATATCCACAAAGAGTTGTTTTTACTCTTTTAAACAAAGTAAGTAGCACAGAAACAGCCTGCATACTATAATGAAACCTTGTTTAAATAAAGATCATTATTGTTTTTATTGTTATTATTTATTTTTCTTTACTTGTTATTTTTATCAAAAGCCTGCAATATCTCAGACTTACATATCTGCAAGGGATATCCCTTATGATCCTGAAAAGTTCTGTTGGGATCTTCAAAGATCTTTTGCAAGGAAATTGAAGGATGATTCAATATCTTGCCAAGAAAATTGTAAGCAAAAATTGGGCAAAAATTTGAGGATCTTCTACTGCAGACCTCAGCATTGGGGCACAGATCTATTTGCTCAGCTTTGCTGCCACTTTTCATTTATTTGATCTTTCCATTGTCCTGTTTTGTCAGTTAGTCAAACTAACAAATAGATGGCTCAGTTGTCTGGGAGGTCACAGGTTTGAACCACAGCCAGACTAACACTCAGGGTCTTTAAATAAGTCTTTTGGGATAAGCAGGACTTCATGTATAAACCATAGGCCTCGTCTCACAACACTTTTTAGTAACATGTAATTCTGTGTGACGTTAAAGAACCCACACATTGTTTGGGAAGTTGAGTAGGGAAAATACATGTACAATCATGTACATACAATGTAGTGTCCTTGTTGTTCCAGCAGGTCCACGTCAGGTGTATAGCTGTCAACATACCGTAGTTATTCAGTTATAAGGCGCACGGTTTTTTCAAGAAAAATCTGTCTTTGAGTGGCAAGTTAGTGCTAAAATTGGGGTGCGTCTTATAGCCAAGTATTTTCGCACAACAAAATCTTAAGATCACAATTTGAGAAGAACTTGCAGTTTAAACAACACAAGAAAAGGACACTAGTTGTCTATTTAAACAGAATTGTGCTTTTAGAGACCTTTAGAACACTAAACGACTTGAAGAGAAAAGCGAACAAACGGAAATTTGCATACGTGCTTAACAGCACGTGCTCAGTAACATGATACCCCATGATAACAATAAAATCGTTCGAACCTTGTTTCGAATTCCCAGAATCGTGTTTGTCGTTCCCATGAAAAGTTTCTTCTCAGAACAAACAGTGTGGAGATAAAACATACCTTCTTCCTTCATTCAGCCTTTCTTGGGCACTGAAATTTGCATCCTTGGTGGCGTGTTGATATTCAGCTGTCAAACACCTTTGAATATGACTTTCGGTGGGAGTTTTTCGCCATTCGCTTTCGTCTGAAGTCTGAACTCTGACTATTTATTAAGTCGGAAGGTTCTAATGCGTGACTTTTCACTTTTGTTTATGTCAACAAAAAGAGTTTGCATGCCAATTGTGTAAGGATAATAATTATTGTTCTCAGATTCATCACATCCTTTTGATAACTCTGAATTTTTTGGTGCGTCTTATAACCAAGTGTTTTCGCGTAATTTTCAGTTTGAGAACTTAGCTTCATTAAATTGCTAAGTTTGGGTTGCGTCTTATAACCGAGTGCGCCTTACATGTATAAGCAAATAACTACGGTAATTATATAACCTGCTTTAACATATAAACAAAACAAACTGTGATATACTGTGGTGACAATATTATGATTTGGGCTCAGTCATATTAATTTGATTTTCTGGCATTATTTTGACCTTTCAAGGTGAAAGGACTTAATAGTGTATTAAAAGTGCAATATTATTATTGTCAATGACTGTGTTGCCAACAGGTTCTAGAAGATTTTTGCCAAAGATTTTCACCATCAGTTTGGAAAACAGCAGAACCGAAGTAAGTTGCTATCTTTTTAACTGTAAGGCCGGTTGGCTCAGTTGGTTTAGCATTGGACTACTGTGTGGGAGGTCATGGGATAAAAACCTTTGGCCAGAGCAACACTCAGGGTCTTAAATAATTTAGGAGAAAGTGCTGCCTTTGTAATTACATCTGCAAATGGTTAGACTCTCTAGTTTTCTTGGATAAGGACGAAAGGCCATAGGCCCCATCAGGCCTTCAATATTCATAACTCTGTGGGACGTAAAAGAACCCACATACTATTCGCAAAGAGTAGGGCATGGAGTTCCCAGTTTTGTGGTCTGTTCTCTATGGTATATCATGGTTGGGAGGGTAAATAGTTGGAGATACGTATAAGCTACATGTACACCAAGCTACTCTAAAATCCGAGGCTAAAGAAAGATATTAGTGGCATATCATACCTTTTACAGGTACAGTGTAAGTGTCCACAGTGGTGCAATAACTAGAAGCCTTTGCATAATTTGACAAAATTATTTTGTTTATAATTATTTAATAATGCTCTACTAACAAATCTTGAAAATTAAATGAACCATTTGCCATTGAAACTGTATTGGTATTCCTTTGTTCTCAACAGCACAATTTCCTGGCCAGAATGCGAGAAATATTTGGAAGAATATCAGGTACTCATTTTTGCCAGTACAGTAGATTATTTTTTTAATACATTGTTAGATTATCTTGGTTTTGCTCCAATCGTATCTATAGATGGTTTTCACTCACATGACTTGACGGCCATTTTGGTCTACAAAACAATAGAAAATATTTGCACATAATTTGCAGAAAAATAGAGTTCAGTCCCCAAGGGAGAGGATGTCTATTGTTCTAATACACCAAAATGGCCGCTGTGACGTCACCTGAAAACCATCTATACATGTAAACAAAGGATAGACACACCTGGTCAAGTAAGCAGCGAGTTCACTGCACTCAAGAGCAACCAAGGAATAATAATTTTTAGGGCTCAAATAGTATTACTTTTTTTCATAATCCAATAATTATTGAAAATTAATTTTAAATATACAGATCGTGAACATTGTTTTCTCTCACTACACAAATTAAGAAATAATATTTAGGAATTGCACCACACTTTAGTTCTAAGACGTAGTAATAATCAGTATTATTTCCTTCATCTTGCGAAAAATCTTGATCTCTGTTCTAAACTCAAGCTTGGTTGTATTTATCTTTCCTCTGGATGGTTAATCACTCTTATCAGAGTATTATATAAACACTAATGAAATACATGTACCAAGTGAACTTTCACACGAAAACATATAAAAATTGCGCCTTCGATATTAAAGTGAAATGATTTAGTATTTCATTGGTGTTTACGTTTTCAACACTCTAAGAGAAAATTAATTTCGTACATACATGTATCTCTGCACGGCCAATGATGTAATATCCTCTATAATGTATGCCTTCAGATGTTGAGTTTGTGCAATTTTCTCAACAAATACTGACCCCTTTTGTTAGTTTTTGTACTCTTGAGTTTTATTGCTAGATGCAAAAACAAGTAAAATTTAATTATTCCAGAGGGGTCAATACTGTTCAGGCCAAACCAAACTATTGGGGCAAATTGGGCTAGCACAATGCAAATTTGCTGAAATGCACAAACTCCTGACAAACAAGCACATAATTACAGCACCGCATTGCATTTTTCGATGCTTTTGTCAAATCACAAAGACATGATTATGCATTAAATTTTGCTGTACGGAACCTGCCCAGAAACTTCCTGAGCAAGCAGGATATGGCACACATGAAACAAAGATTGTCAACGATCCTTTTGTTTTTTACAATTAATTTCAGAATCCACGGCAGGCAGATGCTATGACAAAAGTGCAAGCAGAACTGGATGAAACAAAAATAGTCTTAGTAAGTTTTTGTCTGATAATCGACTGAATTGAAGAGTCCGTACAGTTTTATAATAATTCTGTCCAGGCAACTGCCTACCTTAACCTTTTTCTTCCTAAGAGTGACACTTGTAGATTTGGTAGATTTTTATGTCTGTCAAATATGGGGGGCGTGTTTATGGGTGGATGTGTGGTCTGCATATCTAACAAGAAGTTAACTTCAGGTAGCAGCTGCTGGATTATTTTGTATTAGGGCACAAAGGCTGATGAATTGTATTTGTTTTTCGGTTAAGATGTCTTTATCTCTCAGATCCCCAAGACTACCATCTCAATATAATGTCAACATAATTATGAGATATGACATAAATATGACAATCATGACATAATTACATGTACCGGTATGTGTACATCAAATATGGAGGGCTTGTTTGTGGGTGTCTGTGGGGCCATCAATTTTTCCTGAACCCTGGTCTGCATATCAAACAAGAAGTTGACTTCATGTAGCAGCTGCTAGATTATTAAAATTTTTTGTAACAAGGCAGAAAGGCTGATGAATTGATTGTCTGTTTAAATTCAGTTAAGATGCAATCTTTCTCTCTCAGATTTTCAAGACTACCATCTCAATAATGTCTAGACATAATTGTGAGATGGTATGGTATTGAATATAGCTTTATACATGTATGTGTTGTATCATTTTTGTAAACTTAACTTGTTACTTCTGCTCAGACTTTGAAAATACATGTAGATTTGTGGATGAAGAGCTCAAAGTGTCATTTTTCAGTTTCAGGTTCTAAAATAATAGAACAAAGGAATTATTTAGTTTGTATTTTGTACCTTGTATTCAGCATAACACAATTGAGGCAGTGCTTCAGAGAGGTGAGAATCTTGATGACCTTGTAGAGAAGTCTGAAGGACTAACTCTTCAATCAAAGGCCTTCTACAAAACTGTAAGTTCAATTTTCAGTTTTATTTTTATTTTTATGATGTATTTAGGCCACTAATAACCTTTACAGGTGTTTCTGTTTTCACTGAACCTTCTGATCAAAAGCATTTTCATATAGGAAGGTTATGAATGTGAGCATTCTATAAAATTAGGTTCCACCACAGGGAGTCTGCACAATCTGTTTGTGTAACCTTTTGTAATTTTATAATAAATGTTTTGGATTCACCGTTTGCTTCTTCTGTAGTGATATATGTATAAATAATTATGTGTATGGACCAATTTTAAATCAACAATCTCATTGTATTACCTTACCTGTGGTGTACTGTTGTTCTCTTGCCTCAGAAATGGTATTTTGAGCGATTTTGAAGATTTCGAGTTCACTGTTTACTGTGCCTCTCAATAGAAGGACAAGGGGGGAAGGTGATTTTTGAACAGCTCCAGTGCCAGGGCAATTTTTCCTCAGAAAATTGCATCACTCTGCTTTCAAACTACGCAGGAGAATGGCCGAAAGATTCACACTTCTTCTCGTGCCTCTCACTCAAAAAATTCATTCAAACGGCTCAGAGCTAGCCCCCGAAGAAAATCAAAATCCCATACCTTCCAAGCAGTCAAAATGCGTAACACTTTTCACACGTGCCAGCCTCAAACTGTCCTGCTGATTGCCTCTTTCTGATCAAGGACGCCATTATTTTTGATCAGTCATAGTTTAACGTTGTCCAACCCGATAGCTCAAAATACCACTTCTGAGGCAAAAGAACGACAGTAGACCCCAGGTAAGGGTTATTAACATATTTATTATCATTTTATTTATTATCATAATCATATTTATCTCTATCTACAGAAGAAGCAAATCGTGAATCCAATACAAAAATTTTATTAGAAAATTACAAATGGTTTAATACACAAACAGATTGTGTGGGTGCCCTATGGTTCCAGACATTCATTTGGAGTGGTGATCTCAGCAACTAAGGATGGTCTTGGGAGAGGTGCCTCTAACCCTTTGACGTCCAAACCAGCCTAAACTGGCCAGACTTAGTATTTTACTCTGTCTAATGCCAGACGATTTTACTCGTCAATGGAGAACCCCTGGGAGTCAATGGGTTAATCACTCACTGAAAAACTGTCCCCATTAATAGTGGGCAATCCTGAAGCATCATTAATTTTGCAACAAACCCTTGCCGCAAAAACCACCAAATGAATAATTATTATTGCTATTAATCACAATGATTATTACGAGTGGAATATTAACCCATTGACTTCTGGGAGTTCCCCGTTGACTTCTGGGAGTTCCCCATTGACAGTAAAATCGTCTGGCGTTGGACAGAGTAAAATATTAAGTATGGCGGGTTTTGGCCAGTTTTTGGGGCAAAAGGGTTAAAACTAACCAATACTGACCTGATGGGTTGGAGGATTAGAAGGCATAAAACTGGCAGTGGTTGGTCGAAGGGAAAGCACAGTTACAACTGAAATGCCTCAACTTAAGTCCCCTTGAGTTTGGGTAATGCCCCCATGGAATCGTGATCCAACATGGCTTACCACTGACCTGGAGCAAAGTCTCAACATTAACCTTTCGTATTAAAATTATTGTGTTTAGCCTTTGACATCTGTGTGGTAGAATGCAATAGTCCAACAACTGAGCAAGTGACATTCAATGCAATAATTTACATTATAATTCCACTATGACGTCATTTTACCATATTTGGTCAAAAGAGCGCGAAAACTACATGTATGAGTTGGTATTATACACTCAAGTGTCCCGGTTTGACCAGTTTAGAACAGAGCAAGTACGGATGAAATAGGCATTTTTCAATTGTTTTCAACACAATGCAAAGCCTGCGAATTTAGCTTGTCATCGCTTGTTACTCATCATTTCATTTATCCAATCAAATAAAGGACATTTGGCTGGCTTTTTGTGCCGTTTACATGGTTCACATACACCCTGAAGGACAGATGATGCTTTTTTTTAGCACTCTAGCACCAAATAAAATTGAAGCAAATACCACCCCTTTTGGAGTGGAATAATAATTCCCTATTAGATGGTCTAACAATACTCACGGACATTTTGCTCATTGCTCGTATTTTTTTCTCACCCAATATCCGCACGTATTTTACATGTATGTTAAACCATCATGTAATGTATGTATTCTTAATTCAGTCATCAAGTGCGATCATTGATTATAATAAAAATTATTGTGCAGGATTAATTTTTGTCACCTATCATCATTTTCTCAGAGGTGTTGGGTTTTTTTTCCTTTTAGTTCTTTTTGTAGAGCTTTTAAACGTTTTTTGTCACATGATTTGCCAAATAGTTAACATACAAAACATTTGAATTAAATTATCCTTTGTTTCCTTAGATTACTTATCAGTGAATCCTCTGTCAACTTTTTCCAACAAATAATGAATAATATTTCAATTCTAAATAAAGTGTATGCTTTTTTGATAAGGGTCATTAGTTGTTCTGGCATCTACTGGCTACTGGCTTCTGTCATTGACTGAAGCAAAGGCAGACAGCATGACTTTATAGGGCCCACAGGCCAGCGGGACACACTAGGGACCTTAAATAAGGACGACAACAACAGTTATGAGAATGCCACATAACTTGGGTTTAACACTTTGATACATTTGTTTCCCATTCTTGTCTTGACAACAATGCGAAATGATCAAATTTGAGGTCATTTGAAGGACGAGAGCACCTGACATCCACACGGTTCTCATCAATTTTGTTCTTGGAATAATTTATGTATACATTCACACTTTCCAAGCCGAGCAACATGGAGTCATCTCAAAATTATTTCAGTAACAGGAAATAATATTTTTAGACAACGTTCTCGTAGCTGTCGTCATCGTCCTTGCTTAAAGTCCCTGTTGTCTATTCAGGACATCGATAAATGACCTAGTTCCCAGAGGTTCTAGGAACAGCTGTAGCTCAATGGGTGGAGCATCCAATGGGTGTTACAGAGGGCATGCATTGGAATCCTGCAAAGTCTCCCAGATGATTTTTCAGTTGTCCTTTTGCCAACAACACTTTTAACAACACTGTTATAGGTTGAATCTTCATCCCCTTTTTTTTTTTTTTTTCATTTTGATGTAGTGTGGCACATCTATATTTCCTGAAAACAATGACTCTGAAATTTGTTTTTGTACATTATGTCAAACAGGCAAGGAAGACAAATTCATGCTGCTGTATCCAATGAAACAAGGAATCATTACAAGATAATAGTTATTTTTGTATGGCAGATAATAAGAAGGCTTCAGTTGTTCACGAGGTGGATCATGGTGAACACCACTGGATAAATCACCATCCAGTGGATAGACAGAAGAACTGCATCCATGACCATCGGCTGTTTTTGGCTTTTGTCTAATCACAGCATTATTTCTAGGGATAAACCATGCTTTCTGGTAACTTCATGAAAACATTATTGAAGATCATGTGCAAAGTCAAGGGAATTAGATAAAGTTGAACAAAAATGGTCTATTTTTTTCTGTCCTGAACCTCATTACTTTTAGGTGAAACTAGTAAATGAAACTAATGTATAGACTGTGAATTGTTAAACACTTTGGCCCGAATTTAAAGAAATAAATACCTCTTACTAACCGAGTTCGAGGTCCATACTGGTTATGGACTGAGTTTTTTCCTGTTGATTTATGGCCCAAGCACGAAGCACGCGGGCCATAAATGAATGGGAAAAAAACAAGGAACGGTAATTTGCAATACGGATGGAGAAAACAAGGTTAGTAAGATATTTATTGTATCTCTGAGGTTAATCTGGTGCGTGGGCAAAGAATCTGGCCTAAGTCAAGCAAAAGGTTCAACTGCCACAAAGATTGCTGTGTCAAAATCTGAAAAACTACATCTTCCTTGGCTGTTTGAAATAGTTTCTTGCAAGATTCAAACAGTTTTACAAGTTTATGTAACAGAAACGACATGAAAAAATTGCTAGATAATGTTCTGTCGAAATTTTGGGGGGCATAAATCATAGATGAAATTCAATGTACATGTTTGTAGACAAAGTCACTTCCTCTTTTGCAAACCCACTGGTGTGAAAAGGTTTTTCAGTTTTGGTCTTATTAGTAGTCAAGTGTAATTATTATTGATTGCCTGAATGTCTGGCATTTCAAGGAGCTGAACAGAAATCATCTTCAATAAAAATTGTTATGAATTCTTAGGAGAAGACTCTGTCACAGACTACAATACTACAGGTCTTCATCAACCATCCATTTTCAGAACTATACTCAACCAGAAGTTATTTCTTGATCATGTTAAGAAAATGATTCCTCAATTGAACCCACTTTATCATTTCGGAAGAGTAATGTTGACCACAGAACATTAAAATGAAGGACTGCTTTTAAGGAACCAGTGTTTCATTTTCTACATGTTTGTTTTCAGAGGCAAAAATGTTGATTCCAGGTTCTGGATACATAAACTTCCTTATAGACCGAATGCATAAATGGCGGCCAAAAAAATATTCTTTTGTTTATGTGCTAATTAGACTCACTAGCCTCACTCTCAAGCAACATTTATTTTGAATTTTGTACATGCAAACGAGGCTAGTGAGTCTAATTAGCACATAAACAAAAGAATATTTTTTTGGCTGCCATTTATGCATTCGGTCTTTAACCCATTGACACCTAAACCGGCCTCAACCGGCCGCGCGCGATGACCCCTGAAATACCTAAACCGGCCTCAACCGGCCGTACAAAATGGCGTCTTGATCAGAGTCGATCTTAGGCCTCTACCCAGTCTCCCTTAGGAAATCTCTATTTTTTGTTGTTATGGAGATTTAGTAGGATAATTGACCAATCATTTGCCGTGTTGTGAGCATATTTTGACAGCTGATAAGAGACCTCACAAGGGCTAGCTTTTTGCCCTTTCGACCGCGCGATCAAATTACGCGGAGACAACACGCGATGCGCCCAATTACGCATCAAACGATGGGGATATTCATGCTTTTTTTTTTCGGATTCGGAGGATCTAGGGATCTAAGGGATCTTTTATGGTTTTCCTGTAAGAGGAGGGGATACTAGAGACAACAATTTTGATTTAGATGACTTTAAAAGTGACGAAGAAGACGGTGAAAACCAAGCGACCGATGATAAACATGAAGCTCGCTGGAATGATCAGGTCGATAATATTCAAATTCCAGATTTCGTGGCAGCTACTGCTCTTTATTTCGTTTTAGATAATCGTAATGAATTAAATATTTTTCTTAGTTTTCATAGGAGATGATCTATGGGAATTAATGGTAAACGAAACGAGTAGGTATGCCTGTCAAAAACTCTTAAAATCCCCGAGCGCATTGCCCTTTTTTCATGCAGTAAGCCGCGCAGAATTAAAGGCCTTCGTAGCAATTAACGTCATAATGGGCATTGATTAGCTCCCGAATTTAGCTTTATATTGATCAACCGATGGATTTTTTGCAAATAACAAGTCTTTTTTTTCCTAAAACAAATTTGTAATCGAAGGAATTTTCGCCTTCGGTATACCTCGGAAGATCGGTATCTTCAACAAATAAATCAATCCGATCGTGCGTTTATATTCTGCAAATGCGAGAAAACTTCCAGCGATTTTCTCTGTTGTTTTTCTTGTGTTGTGTAAGTTATCTTTCAGTCAAAGTTTTCGAAAGAGCATTTTTGTACACAATTTGACCTTGTTTGTTCTCTCATGAAACATGATAGTGATCAATTAACTAAATTAATCTTGCGGTTTTGTGTATTTTGACAAGCAGAAAACACGTGGTGAAATTTTGTTCGGCAGTGGCGTTTTTTCCCTTTTTTTTGCACTTATACCTGCAAGAAAACAAAGCGATTGGAATAAATTTCAAACAATTTTTATCCATTGAGTGGTTAGACTTAACTGTAAATTGCATAAGGCATATTTTGAGTTATAATAAATATTTTTCAAGCGCTTTGTTTAGTAAGCGATCAAAAACTTTCTTGATTGCTTAACGCGCGCTGCTTCGAAAAATTCTGCCTTTACATTTTCAGTTGAGCCTTAGGACGTGTTTTGAATCACTTTTTAGCAATATTTTTACATCATCTGGAAGTTCACTGTTTCTTCTTCAAGGTGAACTTAATTCTAGAACTCAGTATCTTGTGTACATTTACTGCGCATATGGTTTATTTTTAACGCTCGCTTTCCAATGCAAAACCTCGAAAATTTCCCAAGTTATCTTGCCCAACAAAACAGCGCACGCGAACGAATCAATGGGTTAAATGAGCTAAAAACTCACTCAGCTGAAAATTATTTCAGGTGAATTGCCACTCTTCAGTCATGTGACTACTGTGTAACCACTCACTGCTATATTCAAACTGATGACTGGTTGAGTGATTCAACCTAAATACTTTCAATCAAGTGATTTTTTTAAAGTTCTTTATTACGTTTTGAGTTTTTGACTCCTTTTTTCAATAATTTTCAAATTCCAAGAGTGTTTTTAAGTCTTCTGGATGTGCAACAATAATAATTATTTGGGGTATAGCAAAAAAAGGATGGAGAGAGGATGTGGATCCCTACTGGGCTTATTAATATGCTCAATGCAAGTAAATTAAGTGAATAAAACACCACTTTTATTTCAACATTACACTTCATAAAATTATCTCCTTACAAAAGGAATGTACCCCCAAAACAGGGAGGCCATTGGAATGATTTTAAACAATATCCACAGTTTTGAAAGCGAAGGTCAATTATGTAATTAGATGGTTGTGATAGACATCTCATCTAGAATATGGGAACTGCAAGAGAATGAGCAAAACTTGTCAGCCCTTCAAGGGTCACTGCATTTACATATCCGTAGCAACGATTTCCCCAATTGATGCGAAAACAAAACCCAAATTAACCAGTGTAATTAATGGTGTATTCTTTGATTGCACCTGATGTCAAGGCCGCCGTGTTAGTGGAAAGAACAGTAGCAAAAAAGTCTTTTGGGAATTAGACTCTATTATTATGCAAAACGCGAGCTAAATTTTTCTACTGTTTTGGCACCAACATGACTGTCTGGTCAGGTGAGTGCAATCAAAGAATTATTGTAACGAACAGCTTGCTGTCCCCTCTCATGAGAGGCCCAGTATGGAATTGGCTGATAAAGTGTATTCCCAGCTATAACGTTTACTCAAAATGTATCTTTTTGTTTAAGGTGAATAGAATAAATCTGATGGTCTGAGTATACAGCACAGTACATGATGTATGTGTCAATAAAACCTCAGCGATACTACATGTACATGTACCATACATGCCAAAACACCTAATAAGCAATTTATTATCCCATTCAGGACACCAAGAGGATATGGAAAGAAAAACTGTTTTTTTTTTGGGAAAGTGTGACAGTTTTTGCCTCACATGCATGGTGGAAAATTATACAGTGCAGACCAGAAATAAGCGTCCTACGCAGACGCAAAACGCACACACGTTTTTTGCGCATACGCGTTTTAAATGCGCGTTTTTTCTTTTGTTATTCAAACTCGTATTTAGCTGTGATTTTCATTGTTCCACGAAACAATAGGCAGACGATAAAATGAATATTTAATTCCTGTGATCAACTCACCAGAACATTTGAATTGAAGAGCGTTGTCAACTGGTCATTGTGAGTTCGAAATGAGCCAACAAAGTTTAAATTTCTTTTCGCATTCACTGAATGAAACACAGTGGAACTTTTGTCATCCCGTAGCTGACCCCTGATCGTTATTTTGACCTTTTCGTTGCCGAAACTGGAGTTTGGATTGTTGACATACCAAGATGCCCGTCAACGGAGAAAATAATTATGCAGACGTAGTTTCTGACCATTCCGCAAATTCTTCACAATAAAAGTTTGTAAGATCAAAGTGCTTTGCCGAATATTTGTCGCGCTTAATTATTTCGGGTACAAAAACAGAAAGCAGCGCTACTGAACATCTCAAGTTTTTCGCGAATTTCAAATACTGTGAATGGCGCGACAGAGGTCGTCATGAGGCTCCGATTACGGAAAGTAAACATACGGTTCCAGGCTCTTAAACAAAAGACGATGGGTTATTGACCAAGCTTGTTCGGTCAAGATGACTGGATATTGGCCAAGTTCTTTTTTTGCGTGTTTGTCTCCGTCGAGGTCCATAAACACACGAAAAAGAACGAGGCCAATATCCAGCCATCTTGACCAAACAAGCTTGATCTATAAAGAATTTATTATATGACTTAAAACACCAAAAATGATCTTTGATCTTGCAGGACCAAGCGAGAAATCCCGAGTGGGCAAGATAGCTCCATCTTGCCCGCTTGGGTTGCTAATCAAAGTGTGCGATATGGGTCATCTTGCCCGCTCACGGAGCCAGTCATATAATAAGATTGGTTCTCCATCTGTACAAATACCTGAATGCACAAGATCACAGAAAAATTATCGTTGTTTTTTTGTTCATCAACAGAGTGGGATAATAAATCCAGGTCTTTCATGAAAAATAATTGCATCTGACTTTAAATGCATTATGTTATTGTCGTAGATTTGAGTGTTGGTTGTTTTTAATGACCATTCTTTGATATTGATACTACATGTACATCAAAGTTCCTATGTTTAAATAGGGTTAGACTATTAACAATTATACTAAGCTTTACTGTCATTGAGCTACATACTGTAGGTTCTGCATTGATGAAGTGTCCTGCTTGCCTCAGTTGTCCAAAAGGTGGATAATGCTATCCACTAGATAAATCACTATCCAGTGGATAAAAACTAACTACACCTTCAAACAACTGGAGCCTGATCTCTGGCCTCTGCAATACACCTCAAAAATCCACAATGCTACCTAGGATAGACCCTTCTCCAAAAATGGTAGCAACGGATGTGAATGAGTTAATTAAAATTGAACTGAATGAAAAACTGATATAGAAATAGAAAGAGCACCTTTACTTTGTTAACCCTACAAAGATTAAGGACATTAGGCATTATATCAGCTGAGAAAATGTAAGTTGAGATTTGACAAATTTACCGATAAGGTATATGCGATACCACCAATCATACAGACGTCTAAATTTTTCATTTTTCAACTTAACATTTTCTCAGCTGATATTACACCTGATATGCCAAAACATTGCAGGGTTACTCAAATAAAATTATATGTAAAGGTGCTCTTTCTATTTCTGGTATTAGTTTTTAATTTTAACTTATTTGAATTTTTGGATGCCATTTTGGAGAAAGGTCTATTGATGTTTGCCCATCACCAAGCAACAGATACCGGTACTAGTTTATCATCCTTCCCATGGGAACCGTTACCCCATAAACATCAATAATTGCATTGTGAAATAATTAATATTAATTTTATACTTTAAGTAAACAAACCTTTCGCTGCCTCAGCTTTTCTTATTGCCTCCAGTTCAGCTCTTTCCTTGGCTTGTGCAGCCTCAATCTCCCTTTCACGTGCAGCTATGGGTTTCAGGTACTCTGCAGATAGTGAAGGATGAAGGATACTTTAAATCACTTCTATCGCGTTTGGTACCCCAATCCATGGTGTGTGGAGAGGGATCGATTTCCCAACAACCTTTGAACCATACCTTAAAAGTTTTCACCATTTTTAAATGGGTTTAAAAACCCATTCACTCCTCAGGGACCCCAGGATGCCCACAGTTGACAAGTACAATCGTATGGTGTTAGACAGAGTAAAATCTGTTAAGTCTCACTCCAAGGAGTCAATGGGTTAATGCTTCGGACCCTCTTAATTCTTATATGTATCATCACAAAATGTATCATCACAAAATATAATTTTATGTGAAATTATGTGTATGTATATTTTGTTGTACCAACCCTAAACAGTCAAGGATACTGATGGAGATTTCATTGATGCATTACATGTAGTTATTTAAAACTGTATGTGATAATCAAAACATTCCCATAGTCAACATAGTGGATTTCAATATAATTAGAACCACCAATAATGATTTAAGCCATGAGAATAAAATTAACAAAATAACTATTGAATCTTACAGTGAGGATACTCGAACCATGAACACTTGACATTTTTGTATACATTTTTTTTTCGACGACTAAGAAATAAAGCCTCTTCTTATGATGTATAGTGTTACATGTATAGCATTTTGTAAGTGTAAAAACATTAAATACTCTTGTCAAAAGGACGAGCCCACATTCTATAGTCACTAAAAAAATGTACAAACAAATATCAAGTGTTCATGGTTCGAGTGTCCTCACTGTAACAATAAAAGTAAAAAAGTAAGATTAGCAATAACACACTTCATGCTTGGAATTAGTTTGCTTTTATGATCATTGTAGCAGCTGATGTTGTAAACAGACTGATAACTGACTACTGCTATGTTTACACATGTTCTTTCTAGAAACAGTAATTACTATTATCCAATTAAATTTCAATGGTCCATGTACTAATAAAATCTTCGGGATATGCTGGGCCCGATTTGACTTGGGAAAGGTTTTGGGCTCAATGTCATACATGGGTTGAGTCTGTTGGTTCTTCACCCTGCTCTGAGGCGTTACTTGCTGGGTACTCTGGTGTCCCCTTCTCATCAAAAACCAACAGTTGATTTCATTCAACATTTACTACACTCATTCCAATCTTGACTCCAGAGCTCTTCTCTCGACTGAGGGAGAGAAGAGCTCTGGGGAACCCTGAAACAAGGTGTCTTCTCATTGGTTTTCGTGAAGAACAATCAAAAGCGTTTCTAATTGGTGCATTCACTTTAGCTCGAGGAGTGAGAAAGCACCGTAAGGTTCAAATAGCCAATTTTTGGCTATAAGAGCCCTACTGCGCATGTTCTCCTATATAGAGTTTCCCAGAGCCTTGGGTTGATCCGAGGCTGTGGTGACGAGAATGCACCCATTCATCCTCTACTACCTAAATGAGTGTAACATTTTATGAGGACAAACAACTACATTAAATTTGGCAGTAGGACCACATTAGCGTGTACAATGCATGGTCCAAGAGAACAGGAAAGTGAAAGTTAGAAATTATCTAACAAAAATAATCAAATACTGAAAAGTACAGTCATACTAGTTGTTTAGCACAGCTCAAGCTTAATACCACAATTTGCAATGAAAAATGGTACATAATAATTATAGGGTGCGTTTGATTGGCCGTATTCCAGAATAGGAATACATGGAATATAAGTTAGGAATCCCTTGTTTTTACGGAGATTCACATTAAAATTGTCAAATATCTGCTAAAATGCTATTTTAAACATATTTTTATTATCCCTGCTGCTTAGAAATGTGCCAAATATACCGTTTTAATCATCACTCCATGTATTCTTATTCTGGACTAGGGTCAATCGAACGCGCCCATAGTTCTGCTCTTTACCATTTCGTCTGTATCCATATGCTAAACCTAGCAGCAAAGCAGCATACCTTGAAAACTGTCAAATAAACAACAGTGCCATTAATTTTCCAATATAACCACAAATTATCACGTTCCTCAAAATTTGCCACTGACCAATGATGTGATCAAAAGCTACACATTGTTCGTCAAGAGGTTTGAACCCTGACATAGTGATCAGTCCCAATCAGTCATCGCCCCCTCCTACTTGATATCTCATCCACGACAATGTTGGAGCTTTTTGGGTAAGAACCCATGAAGTCAGCACTAAAATGGGGAAGTGTGGGTAGCTACAATGTAATAGCTTTTTAAAGGTGCAATAAATCAATGACATTGTGCAAACAGAAGATAAATAACATTATACAGTATGTGTTCTATTTTAGCAAGATGTCCTATTGACTTTTAGTGAGGATTGTGCTTGCATAGCTTTTGAACTTTGGAGCAACTTCAACTTGTCATACAAATGAATAAACGGGAGGGCCTAGAGATGAAATCCTATCAAAAATTTATCTGTCTTGGAATCATCAATTAATTTTATTCATGTAAGGACAATCTTTCTCTCGTTAAAAAGGAATCCAGTTATCGCATTTACCTCGACGATATTTAGAACTAAGAAATCAATGCAATATAAGCTTCACATCTAGTGGTCTGGTGAGTGTATAAACTGTAAGATCACAAGTTTAAAAAAATAAAAGGAACGTATGCTACACAAAGATTATGAAGTTGCGGCCTTCATCCAAACTGTACACGGGAAACATATCTTCACAGTTACTCATATTCCTACTCACCCGAATAGCGGGACTGACTTTTACAGGCATCTTTCACGTCAGGCAGCCAAATCCAAGATGGCGGTAAACGGGCCCGGGAGTTTTACATACATATGTGAGTTTTACGTGGTGTAATGTACATATTATGTCCTCTCTTGAGAAATATAGCATTATGTAGGTAGAGAACTGGGTCGAGCTTTTACGAGCATTCACTGGGGTGAACATTCCCAATTTTTTCTCATGCAGGGTGACTAGTTGTATAGTTTCGTGGGAAAATTAATAATGGTAATTGAATTGAGTGAAGTGCAATTTGTATGAGTAATCATACGAGTTCAATTTGGAAATAATTTAATTGCACAAGTGGATTTTTTCAAAAAGCTGATGCTGTTTGAAAAACACACGAAGTGCAAATTTCCAAATTGAACGAGAAAAGTCGTATTATTACTTTTTAGTAATGTTTAAAAAACGAGCAGCAGTGTTCTATCGGGGTTTAAAGACTCGAGGCGTAGTCGATGGTTCAAATATTGAGAGGTGAATATTAGCATACAAGAAAAACAAGCTATGCCTTATTAGTATTCTTTATATAAAGAATACTAACGAGGAGTGTTTTATCAGGATATAAAGCTCATACACGTGACGTTTTATCGATGTTTTGATAGGCCGTTAGGCTCATGCATTAATAATGAGTTTTTAAATTACATAACAAATTATAGAGCAAGTTCCGGTTCGGAAGTGACGCACGCGCATTCACGCTACCAAAACACTCCAACAAAACAAAAGATTTCATTGGTTCTTACCAAACCCTGTTTGTTAAGTAGCCAATCAAAAGTGAGAATTCTGTGAGCAAATTGCACTGAATTAACTTTTTTGCAGTGTGTTTACAAAAAAGTGCAGTACTGTCAGCCAATCACAGAATCGAGAAATCTTGTCGTCTGAAATCATACTTGTGATTTGCACGAGCTCGATTTGAAATCACAAGTATGATTTCAGACCAAAATTGCACGACACGAAGTTCAATTACCACTTTATTACATCCATTTAGAAATCACACAATAATTATTTGATCGCTCAAATATACGATATCAGTCAGTAACAATATTTTATTGATCCAGTTGGGAACAAAGTTGCAAAACTCGCCACACAATGGCTTTCTTTGTCTTTCATTTTCCTGCAATTTGATTGGTTATCTTTAAAAGCCTTGAAATCTGATTGGGTGATTTGTTTTAATGTTCCTTTCTCATTGGCTGGGAAATGGTGCGATTTCGAGTGGTTTTCAACTGAGTGTCGAAAGTAATTAGCGAATTGCTTTGGTTTTGCATTGCTTCACTCAAGTGATTCTCAGTGATTGGTTCAAGGTTCTCGCGCCATTTTTTCAAGCAATCAGAAGTGAAACCAAAACCAATCGTGGCTCGCACGTGCACATTTTCCCGCGCTATGTGTCGACTACGTGTAATTACTTCCAGTTTTGATTGGTTTACTGGATTATCTCCGTCCTTTTGATTGGCCAAAGTAATTATTTTGGTTTTGGTTTTACGACACTCGATTGAAACTCGCTCTACAGCAAAAAATAGTGCGGCGATTTGTAAATTAATCATAAGCATTATAATTTTCTCAAATTTGTTTGGTGCATTGACTGCTTTATTTTTTATTAATTTAAGTGTAATAATGGTAATAGGACTGAGTGGGGTCCAATTTGGTGATTAACAAAATCGGACGATCGCGTACTGGGGAGTATGATTACAGACCAAATCGGACGACACGAAGTCTTGTCACCAATTAATCATAACTATTACAATTTCCAAGAAAACAAAATTGATGCATTCCTTTTTCACTGTCTAATGTTACAAATTTGTCCATTTTGAAAAATTCCCAGTTTGGTAGGTAAGTGGTTGTTGCTATGGTTATTGTGATCCGATTACAGCCAACTGTCCGATTTTTTCAACCCTACACAATAATTACCGGTAGTGAAAAATAAAGTAGTTAATGCAGCAATCAAATTTGAGAAAATTGTAATGGTTATGATTAGGGTTGTAATCGGACAGTTGGCTGTAATCGGACACCTGTAATCGGATAGTTACATCACCCAATCATAGTGCACTCAGCTTAATCCACCAATCACAGAATTTATCACAATAACCACAGCAACAACAGCCTACCCTACCAAACTGGGGATTTTCCAAAATGGACGAATTTATAACATTAGACTGTGAAAAAGGAATGCGTTTATTTTCTCGGAAATTGTAATGGTTATGATTAATCGGTAACATACTCGTGATTAAACAAATCGGACTCCCGCTTGGCGGTCGTCCGATTTTGTTAATCACTCGTATGATTACAGACCGAATTGGACTTCATTCAGTCCTATTACCATTATAAATTGCACTGCTGGGAGCCAATCTGATTGCAAGGATAACCAATGATTTTTAAATGGATGTAATGAATCTAAAAATAATGACTGATGAACAGTAAGAGTATAATTGTATAATTGTTTGCTGTATTGTTTCCGAGCTAAAAAAAAAGCCTGGATGGAATAAATAGCCAACAGGTGTCAAATAACTCACAGTCTCATTTTGCTCTGATAAAGAGGCTAATGCGCTTGAAACTTCAGCCATTTAATCTTTACACGGTGGTTATTCGACCCTTATATATCAATTCGTTTGATGAAACCAAGTTTTCGTGAGTTACATTGAATGTTGTCAACAACGCAAAGTGTTTGAATGGTATATTGTCTTTCAGATAGCAAAAGTTAATCGGGGAGGGCGTTGAAGAAGCAAAAACCCTAAAATAAGAAACTAACGCAAGTTGATGTCAGGATGTCATGATGACCATGACAAGGAGCTTACAACTTCATTGTATTTGCTGAACCGCGTTTTTATAGACCGACTTCAATTATTCGATCTTTATATTACATCTTCGATGAAAGGTAAAAGATTTTAAAAAATCTATTCAATATCGCTGCACTTAGCCAAAAAGGAAACATATGAACACTTGGGACAAAAACCTACTCTGAAAAGCTGAAAAAGGAAACATTTTAAGCAAGAGCCGATACAAGGTTGAAGGTAGACTGATTATATTATTTAGTAGCGAATTAACTATATTTCAGCTGGTTTGGCCAGCCAAAATATAGTGCACTACTAAATAATCATTTACGTTGTATCGCCTCCTGCTCAAAATGTTTACTTTTTGTAACCTTTTTGAACTTATTACCAGATCAAGACAGTTGATACAGTAGATACAGTTGATACAGTGGACGGTTCAATTCGTCGACAACAAGGGCCAAGTTGCTCGAAGGTGGGTTAGCATCAAAATCTCGAGGTGAATGAGCCACAACGAATTCCGGCAAGCAAACGTGACTGACCTAAACGCTGCCACCATATGATAGCACTGAAAGTATAGTACAAACGAAAAGGGATCATTGTCGCACTCGGTTGCCAGAGACTAAGTACAGCCAATTTCACATAACTTTACCGCGCCACGTTGCAAAGTTCGTTGAAAAATTGGATACTAGGTTACGAAATCAAGTAAGGCGTATGGGAAGCATGAAAAATTAGTCCTAGTAGTAGTAGTAGTAGTTTATTAAAATTATTATTTGCAGCCCGAGAGCTGAATTACATTATTATCTATATGTATGTATACACAATTATAAAATATGTAAGAAAATTACAACTATATACAATAAATTACAAATCAAAATTAAATCAAAAGGAAACTTGGCTAAACGGAACGGAACGCACATGTCATGGCTCGGGATGTAAATCTGTTATCTATCTGTTTCTACTTGTTATTACGGGCAGTTTTACTCTGAAGAATGTGGATAAAGGTGATGGGTATATTCTATCTGATGTTTCGAAGTTATTCGTAGCAAAATCCTTGTCCATGGAAGCAAAACAACTTTCAACTTCGATTCGGAGCAAGAGACCGTTCATGCCGGACAAAGGGAGGCAGTCAACTTCAAAGTCTTCAAGTTCTCCGCCTTACACGAGACGTGCTTTTTGTAAATGCTTTTTGTAATTGTAATACTTCTCTTCGGAAATGTTCTTCAGAATCCAGGACCATTTAGTACGTATATGCAATGCTTTAACTGTCACAAGACTATAAGGAAAAACCAAGGAAGAGGAAATTGCTCGGATTGCCTTCAGTCATATCATCTCAAGTGTTTGGGTGCAGATTTTGAAACGAGCAAGAAGTGTTTTTTGTGTTCTGACAAAGAAATGGATTCTGGAGGTGAAAGTGGAGTTGACTGCACTGTTCATTTCTTCAATATCGCCACTGAACTTCGCGAAGCTATCAAACTGCGAGGTTTGAAGTTTGTCCATCAGAATATACGTAGTATTCGCGGAACACTCAACGAATTAAATATTCTAGTATCACAGTGTCCAAATTTACATTCTTGCCTTCACTGAGAAGTGGCTTAATAATGGCATTGCAGACTGTGAGATATCTCTCCCTGGATATAATTTTCAGAAGCGATCGACCTAACGGTAAAGGCGGTGGGATTGCAGTGTATGTCAAAGAATTGATTGATTGATTTGGAACAGCAGTTTCCTGGAGAATGCATTTTGCTCGAGATTCTTCTGCCCAAAACTAAAGGTGTATTGTTTGGAACCTTCTTGTTTGCTGAGCGACAACAGAGGCACAGACGCGGGAAAACTAACCGGGCCCTTATTTATCGATCTAAAAAAGGCCTTTGACACCATTCCTCGTGATGACCTCACTTGCAAGCTTCGAAGATTTTATTTAGAGGGAAACTCTCTCGCGTGGTTGACGAGCTGCCCAACCAACAGGACTCAGGTTGCTTGTGTCGGAGATGAACTGTCCAGTGCAATGCCTGTCCTTAGTGGAGTACCGCAAGGCAGCATCCTTGGCCCTGTACTGTTCACTCTTTATATAAACGACCTACCGTCCTGTATTCAGTTCTCCATTATCATGATGTACGCGGATGACACATTGATCTATCTGCCATCCACATCCACCTCGGACATTGAACTTAAGTTGAACGTTGATCTATAGCTAATTTATCGCAGTAAGGGCTCATACATCATCTACACATGGACAGGATGAACGAATTCCTCGCTCAGTTGCTGCGAACAGGTGGAACTTTATATTTACGGCTGTTACGTAAGCTATATCTGCTTTCATGAATTGATGGTAAAAGTTCCCTAAGTTTGTGGTCTTCGTTATTCTCAATCGATGAAAAAAAAACTGTCTACAAAGGTGGTTATGGTGATATTCTATCCCTTAAACCCCAATCTTTCGATCCCAGTATGACAATCTGGCAAAATAATAAAGACAGCTCTCTTCTCTATACGTCACAGTAAGATACAGTGGTAGAGAGTTGTAAAAGGATTCAGTCAACACCATTAAAAAATAGCGCCATAATTAAAATTTACCAAGAAAGACAAATGAAAATGTTGTCGACGGGTTTGTTTAGTAGCCAACGTGCCGTCCAGACTCTTCGATAAGTTATGTACCGACAAGGGATTTGGGCTGCAATTATAAAATTTTGATCCTTCCATTCAATTTTATCGGCAGACGACTTGCAGTACCACTCCTTTTAAAAAGGTGAGCAGAAGTGCTATCCAGTTCTCTACATGAATAAACATCAATTTCAGGCATCACCGTAACTTTCGAGCAAAGATCTCCAGCTGTCTTTTTTTCGCTTCAATTTTCAATTTGCCTTAAATTGTTTTATTATATCTCTCAGATAGTACGCGCGCTGTGATTGGCTAAATTAGCGGGCCGTATTGTACAGTACGACCCGCTGTACAGTCCGCTAAATTTGAACTTTCGATAAAATATTATCTAGCAAGTTTTTCAGGGTGTTTCTAAAACGAAGACCCAAAAACGAAGACCTAAGACCTAAGACCCACTGATCTAAAACGAAGACCCTGTGATCTAAAACGAAGACCCACTGATCTAAAACGAAGACCCCGTGATCTAAAACCAAGACCCTGTGATCTAAAACGAAGACCCACTGATCTAAAACGAAGACCCACCTCAAAAGTGTTAAAACGATGCCATTGTATATTATGGAATTGTGGGAACGGTGGAACAGTGGAACATCTGAATGTGAGCTCTGAGTACGTGTTCTCGAAACTCCTCACAAGTAATGATATAGCGATGTTTAGTGTGATGTCACCCATTGTTACTACAGTAATATGGCAAACAGAACCTATTTATCATTTTAACAGGTTCCCGCAAAGCAGACAAAATTTTATTGGTGGAATTCTGCTGGTTTGGGTAAAACCCACAAAAATGGACCACCTCGAAAGGCCACACCATTTGATTTCTCACACAAGCAAGCTGTTTTTTTTAGACAAATGGTAATCTATGCATCAACAACATGACTAAAAGTGACAACTATGACAGCTATTACGTGACAGATTTTTTAGACACAGCTTCAGAGATTAAACTTCTTTATTCTGGCGTGGAACTTCAGCACTCTGCCGTTGCCAGCAGCCAACTCTCTCTAGGTCTCTCAAAAACTGGCATTTGTATATGCTCTTGGCTAGCTATGATTGGTCAAAGAGCTTGAAAAATTCTACAAACGTGATCCTAACACTCTCATCAACCACGGCGGAAAAGCTTGTGGTAAATACTTGCAGTACATACTTCAGGCTAGCTAAATTCGATTGATGGATAAACTGATAGCAACGGAAACCACAGTTTCCGCGGTCCTTTACACTAACCCGTGCTGGCTAACCGCGGAAAAACTAACAATACATATCATTACGTTAAGATAACTAACAACAACAACAATTACAACTTCATGATCGTCTTATTGTATGCAAAGTATTTTAATGCACGATGCTTAAAAAGTTAGATAGCAACTTGAAACGTGGAAACCAAATTAAGTGTCGCAAACAACCTCGTCCCTCTCGGTTAATGTAAAGAACTAACCCACGACAAATGGCACTGGGCGATAGCCGAATTTCCGCCGATGTTGTTGGAAACACGAGGTCTGTGTCTGCGGATCTTTCTTGTGAAGTTGTAATTGTTGTTGTTGTTAGTTATCTTAACGTAATGATATGTATTGTTAGTTTTTCCGCGGTTAGCAAGCACGGGTTAGTGTAAAGGACCGCGGAAACTGCGGTGTCCGTTGCTATCAGTTTATCCATCAATCGAATTTAGCTAGCCTGAAGTATGTACTGCAAGTATTTACCACAAGCTTTTCCGCCGTGGTTGATGAGAGTGTTAGGATCACGTTTGTAAAATTTTTCAAGCTCTTTGACCAATCATAGCTAGCCAAGAGCATATACAAACGCCAGTTTTTGAGAGACCTAGAGAGAGTTGGCTGCTGGCAACGGCAGAGTGCTGAAGTTCCACGCCAGAATAAAGAAGTTTAATCTCTGAAGCTGTGTCTAAAAAATCTGTCACGTGATAGCTGTCATAGTTGTCACTTTTAGTCATGTTATTGATGTATAGATTACCTTTTGTCTAAAAAAACAGCCTGCTTGCGTGAGAAGGCAAATGGTGTGGCCTTTCGAGGTGGTCCATTTTTGTGGGTTTTACCCAAACCAGCAGAATTCCACCAATAAAATTTTGCCTGCTTTGCGGGAACCTGTTAAAATGATAATTAGGTTCTGTTTGCCATATTACTGTAGTAACAATGGGTGACATCACACTAAACATCGCTATATCATTACTTGTGAGGAGTTTCGAGAACACGTACTCAGAGCTCACATTCAGATGTTCCACTGTTCCACCGTTCCCACAATTCCATAATATACAATGGCATCGTTTTAACACTTTTGAGGTGGGTCTTCGTTTTAGATCAGTGGGTCTTCGTTTTAGATCACAGGGTCTTCGTTTTAGATCACGGGGTCTTCGTTTTAGATCAGTGGGTCTTCGTTTTAGATCAGTGGGTCTTCGTTTTAGATCAGTGGGTCTTAGGTCTTAGGTCTTCGTTTTTGGGTCTTCGTTTTAGAAACACCCAGTTTTTCATGTTGTTTCTGTTACATAAACTTGTAAAACTGTTTGAATCTTGCAAGCAACTATTTCAAACAGCCAAGAAGATTTAATTTTTCGGATTTTGACACGGAGTTGAACTTTCCGCTTGACTTCGACTAGTTTCCTTGCTCGCGCGCCGGATTAACCTTAGAGATATAATGAATATTTTACTATTTTGAATGGTGTTGAATCCTCAAACCACTTGTTTTCGATGTCACGAGTTGCGAAGTTCGATCTGGTAGGGAAGTTCATTTCAAAGTTCTCAATTTGTTTGTCTAATTCGCCGCGTAATTGGCTTTTCGTAATCCCAACAAACTTGGCAACGTGGCGCCATAAAGTAATTACTAATGTGAAATCGACTGTAAAACCCCCGAAAAAATGAAGCATACAACAACAACAACAACAACATTTGTCTTCGTCGTGGCTTTGATCCTGTCTGACAAGTATTTGCAGATGCATTTCCTGTAACGTGGCTTGCTGGTTGGGCAAGCGGAGCATTTTTCCCGTGTCGTGGAAATTGTAAGTTTTTAGTTTAACTATCCTGTCGCTATTAACTACAGTATGGTGTCCTTGGTCCGCGAGATCCTTGGTTCGCGACCTTTCCGAACATGATGCTATTTTTCCTCGTTAACTAAAATACTACAGAAAACAAATGTGTTCAATGATTTCTTGATTATTCTCTTTGACATGACGAAATTTCGGTTTTCCTGCTATCGGTGATTGTGCGGAATTCAAGTTTTTTGACAGGTGTGTTAATTTGTCTTTCTAGAAGTCTCTACCTTTGCGGCTCCGTAACTTACATAGTCATGTTTACTTAGCTTGTGTAAAGATAAAAGGCAACGGAAACACGTGTCTTTTTGCAGAACGAATTTATAGGCAAACTTATTTCTGCGGTTGGGAACGAATTTGCTGCAGAGTTTTAAATAGAAATTTAATACATGCATTACAAAATAGAGCTGTTTGAATCCTTGGTTTTCGTGTGACGTCATCAAAACTAAAAAATAAGGAATTATCAATCCTTTTCAGATTTTAGTTTAGTTAGTTATTAGAACAGCTGAAGACTTGTCTTTTCACAAATTTTCAGTTTGGTGGGGTTTATCGTCTTGTGATAAGGCAAGGTTGAATTTCTAAGTTTTTGCGTGACACGATGTCAAAATTGCGGTCGCGAATGCTATCACGTAAGTTAAAAAAGTGACTTGTCCGCTGAGATTTTGCAATCTGAACAGTCCTTGTATGAGAAAAAGTACTCACATAGATATTTATGAGCTCTCAGAAGACGACTACTGGCTTTTTATAGCAAAACTCGATGACATATGCTTTTGTCAGCTTCCGGCCGCCATATTTGTGCCCCAGAGAGGGACACAAACATGGCGTCTCCATACAAAACCTTATAAATTTGAGTAAAACATTCCTTCGAATATCTCCCGCACGAAACATCGCACAGACCTGAACCTTTGTGAGACTGTTTGAATATTCATCTTTTTTTACCTCTTTGATTCTTGACTTAACTTGCTTAATGGTTTTGATGATGGTGTGACAGTGAAAACCGGCAATATTTACTGGAAAGGCGCGCCATAATGAACAGGTATTTTTTTGGGCTGCTTACAGGATTTGCGGACCAAAGACCAAATTTGCGGACGAAGGGCTCGCGATTATGTTCACCTTCTTTCGAATTACAAGAGAAATATTTCAGTTTGGAATTTGGCAATTTAATATTATCGCAGAAAACGAAAAAGCTATCTTCAGGGAAAATTTTAGTTCGTGGCGTTTTGATTCAGGTAG
Organism: Montipora foliosa; assembly: GCF_036669935.1. Classification (NCBI taxonomy): domain Eukaryota; kingdom Metazoa; phylum Cnidaria; class Anthozoa; order Scleractinia; family Acroporidae; genus Montipora; species Montipora foliosa. The sequence goes on from NC_090874.1 coordinate 2,910,424, forward strand.
GATATTCAAGATTATTAAAAAGTGGATCATTGGATAATGCAATTCGAGAGTTTTGATTGGCTAAGCCATCATGGGTTATGAGCCATTATACCATGATCTTCAAACACGGCAAGCATATGCGTGATTTTTTGGGCCTTTTTATTTTTATTGTAGTCCAGTTTTCTATATTTTGGGGGCGTTTTTAATAAAACAATTATTCCACTCGCGCTCGTTGGATATGAGATGATATCGTTGGATATGATATTGTTGGATATGAGATGATATCTACGCGCCTCGTTGGCTATCTATCATCTCATATCCAAGGCGCACTCATGGAATAATGGTTAATTATCCTTTTTCCTCGCGGACCACGGTCACCATACTGTATAGGGTGTTTCTAAAACGAAGACCCAAAAACGAAGATTAAGACCTAGGACCCACTGATCTAAAACGAAGATCCTGTGATCTAAAACGAAGACCCACTTACCTAAAACGCAGACCCTGTGATCTAAAACAAAGACCCTGTGATCTAAAACAAAGACCCTGTGATCTAAAACGAAGACCCACTGATCTAAAACGAAGACCCACTGATCTAAAACAAAGACCCTGTGATCTAAAACAAAGACCCTGTGATCTAAAACGAAGACCCACTGATCTAAAACAAAGACCCACTGATCTAAAACAAAGACCCACTGATCTAAAACGAAGACCCACTGATCTAAAACGAAGACCCACTGATCTAAAACAAAGACCCACTGATCTAAAACGAAGACCCTGTGATCTAAAACGAAGACCCTGTCATCTGTAATCGTTTTGGATCAGTGGGTCTTTGTTTTAGATCAATAGGTCTTAGGTCTTAGGTCTTCGTTTTTGGCTCTTCGTTTTAGAAACACCCATTAACCATTAATTCCCTAAAACAAGTCGTGAGAATTGTCTTTTACATAAGCAACTCGAGATGCAAATATTTCGTCGAATTTTAAAGACGGCTGGTGGCTTTGAAGATCTCACGAAGAACTCGATGTTTGGGTTACTCTTGTATTTTTCAAATATCTTGCATATTGAACATTTGGAAAATAGAGCACAACTCTTCTCAGTAATGTAACAGCTTTTGAGACCTGCTATTGTTTGGAATTGAAAGTCGCAGTTAAAACCCCCCCCCCCCCCCCAAAAAAAATAATGGTAATGGTAATGAATTTATATAGCGCATTTTCTATTGACATATTCAATTGCGTTTTACAAGCAAGTGATCTATGGGTGAGATCGGACATCAGCATATACAGGCACCACTGGCAGCCGCTATCAGTCCATTAGCGATCTCACCCAGCACATGAATAAATGAAATGAGGCCGGACCACAACACCGGGAGCTCCATACCCTATCTATGTTTGATGTTTTTTGAACCAAGCTTTCACTAGAGGAGAGCCCACGAGATCGAAAAGGTGTCTGTAGAACACTGAGAACAACACAGCTCGGAAATTTGATCATATGATAAATTTTAGTAATTACGTAAAGTTAAGCGATAAATCATGACGAACGAAATTGAAAGCCTGGGAAAGGCATCGATCCGCACATTGCATCCTGGAGAAAAGTGTTGAGAAGATAGTGTCACTTTAGAGATAGCCCCCCTCAATCTTGGATTTTGCACAAAACAAAATGGTGACTTTTCTTCCAACATTGAATATGGGGGAGGGGGGCCATAAGAGCATGCTCTTTCCCAAATAGTACAGCCAATAGTTGGAACAATCGAATTGGGTGTGAAGTGGAGTGATGCGCGCAACCTTCCCAACAACTTTTGACCAGGATTGTAGTCCGACAACTGGTGTTGGCATGGCTGGGAGATTCAGCCTGTCCGCATTTTTTCTTTTCTTTTTTTTTTTTTTTTTTTTTCTTTGGAATAAGTATGATCATATTCTAATTTACAATCAAATTTCTCAACAGATTGCTCGATCATGCTGGCTGCTCGTCGCCTTGCTATTCTTGTTTTTTGTACTGTCTCCACTTTGTGTTTGTTATTTTTCACTAAACGATCCGTCTACGAACCACGTTTGTGGATGAACTTGCCTCAGTACAGAAATGGTTTAACAGCAAAAAGCAGCCACGAAAATAGACTTGAGGGGAAGAATAGATCCCTGGAAATGATTACATCTCAGTTTGAAAAAGATGACAGAATCCAGCAAGGCAGGATTGGCCTCAAAGAGGAAGACAGAGGCCGACTGCAACGACAAACCTTAACTCCACGACAAAATCTTCTAATAGTAAGTCCTGGAAGAGGGGGCTCTTCTTTCCTCGGATCAATGTTTAATAATAATCCAAACGTGATGTATTGCTATGAACCGTTGTTTGCCGTTGCAAGCAAGTTCAAATTTAAACAAAATTTGGTGCGTCCACGGGTGGAGCCGATGAGATATCTAGACAACAGTCTCAAAGTAATTGATAGTTTCCTTCGGTGTGATTTTCGTAACATCGATAAGCTAACAATGCGGAATTTTAAAAACAGCCGCTTTCACCTTGACCACAGCGAAGCGCTGACGAAAGAGAATTTGCCAGAAGTGTCGAAAAGCTCGCTTGAAGGGGCATGTTATAGTTATAACCATACCGTGTTGAAGATTTTATCGGATCGATTGCCCCATGAAAGCATACTCTCTTTGAAGGATCTCTTCGAACAGGAAAGCTATGACGTCAAAATGCTCCACCTCATACGGGATCCAAGAGCAGTTGTGTACTCCAGAGTAACATTAGGCTGGTTAAACACTTCAGATGCACAGTTCGTTGAAAATGTCCGAAGAATTTGTGACCCAATACTGCAAAATTTACGGCTTGGTCTGATATCACCCCCGCCATGGCTTAAGAATCGATTTAAAGTAATTCGTTACGAAGACCTTTTCCTCGATACGGACTATGCGGCACGAGAACTGCATAGATATGCGGGATTGGATTGGTCAGCAAGAGTTGATCAATGGATAACTTCTCTTGCTACAAGTCCAAGGGAAGGAGGCCCTTATTCTCTATATAAAAATGCCTCGGCCTCTCTAAACGGGTGGAAAAAGGGACCAGCGCCCTTAACAAGAGCAGTGGAGTACATTTGCAGTGATCTCATTAATTTTGCTGGCTACGACAGGTAGCAATAAAATGGAACCAATACATGATGCTAGATAAGGGATCAAGGGCTTCAATAATCGAAGCTATTACTTAAGCCAATCAAAATGAGCGAAATTAAAGTGAGCCAATAGTAACGCAAAGCGACGCTTAACGCGGGAAACGCACGCGAGCAAATCACAGTCTGATTAGTTTAAATGAAGTGTGACAATTGTGTTTTGTATACTTTTTTTGATTTTTTGATCGATGTGTAAATTCATACACAACACTGAGTATATTCATTTTTGATTCAACACAATTCTTACCTGAATCCAGCAGTTACTAATTACTTTTAGATAATTTTACACGTTGGCTTTTTAAATTGCACCCTGCCAGCAGAACCTTTCTTAAGATGACGAGAAAGGAAGGACTCTTCAGAAATCGTGTCAAGTCTTCATTGAGTATGCGCAAGCCGTTGCTTGGAGACAGTGTTAAACCGATCGCACTCCAAGAGGCCATATTGATTTTCGTATTGAAGGCTCCATTTTGACTTGCGCGCTTTTGATGCGCGCGCTGCCTAAACCGGTTTGACCGGAGTGACCAGTCCAGAAACTTGGGCTGCTGCGACTTAAAAGACTTGACGCGATTTCTGCAGAGCCTCTCTTGCTCGCCTTCCGGTGAGATTTAGAGATCAGGTTCTTCTGCTCGCAGGGTGTTTAAATCGTAGCTCTCCCATGCGAGTAAGTGGATTTTTTCGAATATATAAAAGTATGATGTTATTTCGAAGAATTTTTATCAGCAATCCAATGCAATTTATAGACTCCTCAAAAATTCAAGTGGCTTCGACGAGATCTAATGCTCAATCAACTGAGTGAGCTATGACTGAAGGCACTCACTTTGGAGCAGGTTTGTATATTATTTAGGTTGCGCGGGGCCACTTGACTCTGACAGGCCGCTGCAGGAGAATGATTACACAATTTAAGGTAAACCTTAATTGAAGCCATTTTAAGACGTTCGCGCTTACTGTTTGTGCGCACGTTTTACTGCGCAGGTAACGCGACTGCAATATGTCACGCATTACTTCAAGCATAAGTTAAAGCATTCTCGTTCCCAGAGCTGCGATCCTCTTGGCCAGCGTCGCGGATCCCCCATACATGACGTATCTACCGAGCTCTCGATCCGCGGCGCTGGGCCAAGAGAATCGCAGCTCTGGGAACGAGAATGTAGTTAAAGGGGCAGTGTCATGGGATGGCATGCGCAGTATTCTTCACACGCAGAAATCTTAGTCTAGACAAAATACGGCTTAGAAAGGCACTAAAATGCAAATTTATCTATGATTAGGACTCTTGGGAGTCCAAGAAATAAAATCGAACACAAATATGATGCCATGTTTGTTTTCTGCGTGACAGCTGAATTCAGTGAAGTGTGATCGGGAACACTGTCGACGGTTCAAGCACTCACAAGAGAAAATGAGGGGACAGAGAGGGGCGATCTCAGTCCAGCCCTTGGGATATGTTATGTCCACGAAAGTTATTTTTAGACGGGTGGAAGTCTTTGTTCTAGCGGAAGTCTGTCTTCCGAGACGTCCGCATGCAGGTCAACCTCGGTCTGATGTTTGAATGAATATAAATATTCATCCGCTTTCCACATGCGCTGCCATTTTCTCTTTTCACTAAGAACCTGAGAGCGAGGCAAGACTGCGTGCGGACGTCTCGGAAGACAGACTTCCGCTAGAACAAAGACTTCTGCTCATCTAAAAATAACTTTCGTGGACATGACATTTCCCGGCCAACGCCCTGAGCCTTCCTCTCTGTCCCCTCATTTTCTCTTGGCACTCACAAACAAATATTTTTTTTCTCCACGATAAACCAGGCATATAATCAAGATTAACATGGCATTTTGAAGCTGAAAGAGAGTGCATTTATTTCCAAGAGACGACTTTGAAGTCGAAAGACGACAAGCAACGAAAAACTTCACGCGTGTTTTACACACCGCTTCCGGTTTTATAATTCGTGCAACAAATAAACACAACCAGTGCATCCAGTTCCTCTCATCTAAATGCAGTTTTTTCTTCAAAATATTCAAATAGACATTTTAGAGCGAAGATAGTAAATGTGTTATCAAAAAACGATGATGTGGTGATCTCTGACATTTAAGCGACTCGCTAGAAATGAAATACGAAGATGGACTTCGATCCTTGGTAATAGTGAAACAGCTTGCGCTTCGATTACACCATACGTCGAATTTCTCAAGAATTCACGTCTTAAAAAGTTTCTCTTCATTGTAGATGCTGTATTGGTATTTTGATTACTGCTCTTCTTTTGCTTTCTTGAGGAGACTGAATCACTATTTGTCCGCTTCCAGCTCGATGGCCGCCACTGCTCAACATGGTAACACACGATCAAATCCCCTTCAAAACAACAAAATCTAAGAAAAAAGGAGCAAAGAAAAACTAAAATATAGTGAATTTGTTTGTGAACGCCACAGGATATTTGGTTCACTAAAGTGACCACGGATGGCTTTGATTGTGTAAGATATTCACTCCCCACACACTCCTTTGAAAAAGTTGGCAAACTTTTTCAAACAATTTGGCAGGCTGTCACGCATGCGCCAACGGTGATACTGCTCCTTTAAGATCTTATGGCGACAAAAACGCCGGGGAAAAATTTCCAGGTCGGCTAAAGAATGGCACATTTATTTCCAATTCATCATGAAACGTTAAAGAGAAAGGACCGGGAGGCTGGAAAAGGTCGCTAATCGAGAAGTGGTTGAAAGTTTTGAAAACTCGAGGAAGGCTAGTCTTAGTCAGCGACGTTGCGTAAATTTAATGGGGTTCGTTTTTAAAAATGTTTTTATTACGTTACGAACTTCTTAGTTCAAAATAAATGCATGTTTTTGAAGTTATTTTCCTTTACTTTCACGAAAATAGAGCAGAATTATCTTCTTCTCCTTATGCACTTGAATATTGCGGACTTAAGAGGACACAGACAGAGATTATATTTCACAAAAACCAGACCCCAGAAGATGAGAAAGACGGCAATAGAGGGATATGATACAAAACACTAACCAACGCCTGCTTGAAACTTCGTTGCTATGTTCGAGAAGTTTTTTTTATACCAAAACCTTTCAATGATCGAGCCTCTCTTGGGTTCCAGTCCTTCCCCGACAGGTCGGCAAAATCGTGACAAAATAAAATTTTTCAAGAGCTTTGCAACATCACATCGATTTTACTCGTTTAGGTCGTCGGTGACCCCTTTTTTTTAAGACATGAATCACTTGCTCTTCCGTACAATCTACAAAATATGATGAAATGAAAAAAGTCACAATGTAAGAAGTTATCTTTTTTTTTTAATTTTCCTTCCCTGTCCTGAGTTCCGGAACTGGTTACAACAGGTAGCGCTTGCGAAAACGCTTGTTGAGGATTAACTCTACTATTTACGACATCCCCAGTGGCATGTGATTATGTAAAAAAACCCACTCCTATGTTTCTGTGCACAGAAACATTCACTCTAACGTATTATTTTTATGATTTTCAATGGATGAGTAGATGAGGCTACATCTCGTTATGATGACCTATCTATCGAAATTAGTGCATTTTTCCCTTGCCTTTTTCGCGGAAACAAAGTCGGTGATCCCCCAATTTTTTTTCATTTTTGGAATAAGTAATTTATGACCTAACTTCAGGCGAGAAATGAAACAAATTTCAATGTGGGAAGATTTTCGCGCGAACGACCTTAATTGAAGGTGTCCCAAGAAATATGGTTCTCTAGATTGTTGTTTCCAAGCAATTGGGAATCTTTCCTTGGTAAGAGATATTTATGATGAAAGTTGAACAAAAAAGTTACTGTAGTGCTGCTTTTTCGTGTATAGTAAAGCTGCCGAAATGTTATCAAACCTCTCGGCCCTTATGATATGGTGTTTTTCAGTTAAATTAGATAGAAGAGTTTCACGCACAATGCTTCTCATAAATAAAAAGTTTCGTTACATACATACATACATACATATTTGACCACTCCCCACAGAGGAGTATTGGGCTTGTGGGTCTCATATCGCCGTCAATCCTAGCAAGACGAAGGCCGTGCTGGGTCTATGCTACTCTCTACGCATCAAATGTCTCGAGTTCATTAGTTAGATAGGTATCGCCCCTCAGTCGCCATTTCACATTTCACATGGTTGAGCACCGGGCTGTCACGCGGGAGGTCGTGAGTTCAACTCCGGCCGGACCAACACTCAGGGTCTCTGAGGAGAAAGTGCTGCCTTTGTAATTACACCTGCAAATGGTTAGACTCTCTGGTCTTCTCGGATAAGGACGATAAGCCGGAGGTCCCGTCTCACAACCCCTCAATGTTCATAATCCTGTGGGACGTAATAGAACCCACACACTTGTCGTAAAGAGTAGGGCATGTAGTTCCCGGTGTTGTGGTCTGTCTTCTGTGGTGTATCATGGTTGGGAGGGTAAATGCTCGGAGATATTAGCTACACTAAGCTACTCTAAATATCCGAGGGTAAATAAAGATGTATGATATATATGATAATACCTAACTTGAATACGAGTAAATTATTGGGTGTACATTTTCACGATCAAGAACCCTTAAATGCTGCTATATTGCTAAGAATAATAAAGAAAATCAACAATTTCACGAACTTCAACCTAAAAAAGCAATTAGTAGAGTCACTTGTTCTGTCTAAACTCAGTCAGTGTGATACAATATTCTATGATCATTTCCCTGACTCCCTCTGAAAACGTATACAGCGCCTCCAGTTTGCTGCTTCTAACTTTGTTTTGGGACGCTACATAAAACGCAAAACTGATATTATGAGCCGAGTCTCGGCTGGTTGCCCGTCCATGAACTCAGGGACAACGCTCTATATACATTGTACTGACAACTGGTCTGACTATTTTCAACTAGAAATTGTTAAGCATACTAGAGGTCTGCGATCGACTGTAGCTCCTTCTATTATTAATACTTTTCGATACTCAGCTGGAAAACTCTTCAATTTATTGCCTGTCTGAATAAGAAACTGTACAGACGACAAACAGTATTGCTCTATATGCCTGAGACCTCCTTAAAACCCGATAAAACACGCCCTGCAAGTTTTTTAAACGGCTTCAAAAACACTCCACAAGAAGCGTGTCCCCCTGGACTCAGAACAATGGTTCCAGTTATGAGAGGAGAATATTAGCATATCAGAAAAACAAGCTATGCCTCATTAGTATAATTCTGACGAGGCGTGTTTTATCAGGATATAAAGCTCATACACGTAACGTTTTATCGGTGTTTTGATAGGCTGTTAGGCTCATGTATTATAAGTTGAATTTTTTAAGTAGATATACTACAATTAATTATAATTAATTAATTATAATGTAATTATTACTAGATTTCATCAGCTACTGTAATAAAGAGAATGTATCTATTATCAGATGACGAGCCTTTCTTTAATGTGTAGTCCGATAATAAGCCCTTACTGTTACTACTATTACTAGGGGCTGTTCGATTCAGGGCCGATGAAACAACATAAAAGAAGCGCAAATTTTAAGAATCTCAACAGGCCGCAGGCAAGCCAGTCGCTCACTTACAAATGCAGCCAAGAAGTTGAACCAGGGACTACCAGGATCCGACAAATTCAGCGAGTGGACATGAACCCCGGATGTTCGGAGCTGAAGGCAAGCGGCGCCCTAACCACTGTTTCAGTCGAATAGGTAAAGAGTATATGAAGTATCATTCAAGGCTTGCTGAATTGGACGCTACGCTCACACTAAATTGTGGCACAGCCCAGATCTGCATTGTCTTAAGATCCGGGGATCCCGGGTTCAAAGCCCCTTTCTGAAAACTCGTTAGCAGTCCCTGGTTCAACTTCTCGGCTGCAGCTGCAGTTGCAAATAGTCAACTGGTTGGTCTCTAGTCAGTTGGGGTGCTTAACATGCAGTTGTTGTTGTTCTGTTCTGTCGATTCGATGATTGGGGTTCATCAGTTAGCCCCTAATACACCTTTCTCCAAAATGGCCACCATTTTGGTATTACATAGTTTACCTGGAAATTAGTCCTTATTGCCTCGTTCAAAGTTAAATATGTTTTTTTGTAACCAAGCTATTAATCTCCGGGCAATTTTATTGGCTAATTTACGTCACGTGGTGCAAACTTACAGGACAGTTATCACGCAATAACCCCCTTTTGCGTGGATATTTGCCCTACGAAATGCAGTAGCAATCATTTCCGTTGTAAAGAAAAAAAGCCAGCGGAAAAAAAGGCAGCAGAAGAGCTTTCGATTTACATTAAAGAAAAACGAACTCGTTTTGTGGATTCTAGTGATAGTGACACTAGAAAGCTGTCGATCGAGAATTTAAAAGAATTGCCATCAGCAACAAAATTTACGACAAGAAAACAACATAAATTTTGTGGCGCAAATACAAAAATTACCATCAGCAAAAGACATTTTGGGAGATTTTTGTTTAATTTATTCTATTTTACTTTTGGTACATTATCAGCCGACATACCAGCCGCTCGCAGGGGTTTATTTATTAAGTATTTTAAGTTTAAGAATGAGGCAAAAAGGTCTATTTTTCAAGCAAAAAAAAAAATATTGGAATAAGGTGGAACTATTCGAGACGGAGATAAGAGCGAAGGGAATAGACAGGGACTTGTGGAGATCACAAATTAAAGCCGCCTCTAGCTCTGCTTTAGATGATGAGATGGAGCCGACCAAGAGAATATGGGTTTGGTCAATTAAGTATGTATGTATTATGATTGAGGGGTACTGCGAAAATGGTGAGATCTAGAAAAGCAACAAGCGACATTTTTACCAGTGCCATCCTGGATATTAAGACCTGAGAAGAATCTATCTGCTGAAGTGTTTTTATCAATTCCTCTTCTGCAGTTCATTGTTTGCCGTATTTTTTAACACATCACAGCAGATAATTTGTAGTTCATTGACAAGCAGTTCGTCTGGTGCAGTTTACTCAGTTCCAAATCTATTGTTACAGGTACTTTAATATCAAATTAAACAATGGCCGTTTTTATACTAGAGACGCATTATCCGTCTGGACGAACTTGGGCAAACATTTGTTGTTCGTCTGGTTATGCGTCTCTAGTGTAACGACGGGCACAAGACGCATTATCCGTCTGGACGAATAATCTTCCGTTGTGCTACTCAAATAATAGCTGAGCATTTGGGCTGCCTATGATGTTAATTGCATTCTCGTCGCTATCAAAAACTTTCAGTTCATTTGCATTCTATTTTCGATGCAAATAAGTCGAAATCATTCATGCGTGTTTTCGTATATTTAAAACTTTTACAGGATTTATATCTGAATGCGGAATAAACAGATCACTCCGGCCTGTGAGTGTAAGGATACTGACAACGTCTTGATTCTCCCAAAAGAGACGCGCGTTTATGCAACGGCGATATTTTTTTCAAATGTCTCCCTCTACCAACTATGTTTTATTCGGTAAGTAATTTACAAAATCTTGCGACCGAGGTAGTCAATTCGAGGTTTCAAGAAATTATGTGAACGTTGAAATTTAAGCGTTTTGAGTAACTGCCGCCAAAATTATTGATTTAAATAGGTTATTATAGATTCGTCTTCTTGACTATTAACTGCACAGTTGACATATGTTTAAATTTGCACACAAACTTTACTGTAAATTCCCAGACGAATTAACTTGTTGTTATCAGTGTCTTTTGGGAACCGTCTTTTGTCTTAACAAAAGTGCTAAGACGCTTCTGAGTTATGACTATGTGCTCTCGTCGTTTGTCGTTTCAGTGTGGGACAGTAAGATACACAGCTGGTGCAAGAGTGTCTTCGTTTTTATCCGGTAGGTTCTGTAAAATTTGCAACATTTTGTATAGTGTTTACGGCAAACCGAAACGGAAGGCCGAAAATTTGTGTTTCGCCAAACAAACTCGATTAATTTAAGCTCATTTCTCGCCTGCAAGCTTCAGACATCTAGCTTGTTCTCAAGAGAGAGAGAGAGAGAGAGAGAGTTAGAATTAGAGAATTTTCATGCTTCCAAGACAAGCAGCAGCCCAACGTTTCTCGTGGGAGCAATGCTAAATCTCTCTAATCAGTATTGTATTGACCGTGAGGCCGAGGTTTAGTCAAGGTTAGCAGATAACATGTGGATGAAATTTAGCAGTTACTAGTTACAAAATTCGTGGTTTGAAGAGGTAATTATACATTTGCCTTAATCTTCAATGATCACAGAGCAACTTCACTGTTTAACTATGTTCATGGCAAAGTTAGCTACAAAATTTTCGTTTTCGTGTCGTTTGTTACTTTGATCTTAAATGAGGTTGTGGTTCCAGATTACTCGTTCATTTACGGGTGAAAGAGTTTCTGACTCAAGCCATTGTTCCCCCCCCCCTCCCCCCTCATGCATCTTACGTCCTCGTTTGTGCATTTCGTCGAGTTTTTTTATTGTTTTTTCACCTGCTTCTCACCTATCAGACTACTATTTGCCGTTGTATGAAGAACTTTTTTGCTTTTATGTCAATTCTTCATTCCTCGAATAAAGGCGCCACTCTTTCGTCATTCATTTTTTCTCTCTACGGAACTCGATGTAATTATTGCGTTGTCATTCGGGATACCTGAATTTGATATACCAAATCATGACCTAGATTTGGTTACCTGGGCAACAGAATGACAACAGAAGCCACAAGGGGATGATTTTCACTGGCTTAAAGTAATGGCGGTGCTACACCTGATGGAGCGATTAATTTGATCTCCCTCTTTGGAAGTTATCTTCATGTTCCCTTAACACGTTTTATCTACCTCTTAACTTTTCATCAGCTTAGAGAAAAGAAGAAAGTATTTAGAAGGGCCGAATCCTTATCGCTGGATTTCAGCTTCCATTAATGGTACCAAATGCTGGAAACTTCAACTTTTTAAAAGAGGTATTCATCGCATTTACTGAAAGCTATCCTTTTTTTAAAAAAAATCATGTCTACAATCCTCGATGAAAAGAGTTGAAACTTTGCCTATTTTCCAAAATTTCGTACGATAACTTGAAAAGAATGCAGACCATACTCCACCCCGCCCCCCACCAACGCCCTATCTAAGACAAGATGCGCAAATTATGCAACCGTGACATATTGTCTTGGGGAAAAAGGCTTTTGTCTAGGATTGTGGAACAACCCTGTAGATCAGAGCTTAGCTCTTCTGTGTTGATCAGCTCTTCGAGTTTTCTACACAGTCAACGATGCGTTTATTCTATCAGGATGTTTTGAATTCATTGCTCAGGCGCTCTTCAGGGCTAATTAAGCAATTCATTAAGAAATTCCAATCGACAGGAGTCAGTTTACAAGCTCCAACTAACCGCTTGGAAAACTTCAACAGGAGCGGGACTTGAATCCCACGGAAACCCGGATTTCAAGCTCGGTTACGCTGTCTCTCATGTTGTCAGAAGGTGTTGACGTATGAAAATGACGGGTGCTTTCTCTTCGGCCAAAATCCCTGGAGACCTTAACCCTTACCCTTCCAGTTGGAATTCCCGAAATGTCCTTTTCGGTTTGGTTTTACCCGAACATTTGGGACCACTGAAGGTTGTCCACCGGCATGACTGGTTCGGAACAAACATCGCTTTCCATTGAAACGAAAAACTGTTCTTCTTTGTCTCATGGGGTGCAAGGTTGGCGCAGTGGTGAGAGCACTCGCCTCTCACCAATGTGGCCCGCGTTCGATTCCCAGACTCGGCGTCATATGTGGATTGAGTTTGTTGGTTCTCTACTCTGCACAGAGAGGTTTTCTCCGGTTTCCCCTCTCCTCAAAAACCAACATTTGACTTGATTTGCGTTAATTGATAATTCCAGTTTACAGTGTCCCCAATTAGTGCTCCAGCGCTAGAACGACTAGACACTTAAATAAAGTTCCTTTCCTTTCCTTTCCTTTCATGTTCACAACAAGATCGCGTGAATCTCACTGATAGGTATGATATTTTAATATACCAACGTTTTTTTATGCGAAGTAATGCGGTCAAAGAAGAACGAAACTACAATGACAAAATATCCTTCATCGCTCGTTATACATGCAAACCTATCGCAACAGACGACGAAACAAGTAATAAAATCCCATAACAGAACTAACTGCACCACACAGGGGACATTTTTAAAAAAAGTAAAAACTGTTGGGAAACATACCGCGTTACGTAACGCCCTACTCTAAACCTAGCCGGTATTTGTAATGTAAAGATGATAGAAACTTTGATCGCGTATATTTCAGTTTTAAAGAGATAAGGATGCATTTGGAATTGACAAGTTAATTGCTTTTGAACGTAACGTGCGTGATGTGTTTTTAGGAGATAAGAATATGACATGTACTTATCATAATTATGCGAACAATATATATTTTATACCTTTAAATGCCAAAACAAGAAAGAGAGTTGTTGTCAGTTGGAATGTATGTACGGTGTGAGCGAACGTGGATCATTGTTGGGAATAATGAAGGATATACAGTCCAAGTTGAGGACAGCTATTCTTAGAGTTATTTCAAAGAGTTATGTCGTAGAGTTAGAGTTAAGTTTCCAAAATCCTCAGCCAACATTCATAAAGGCTAACCTTAGGCCTAAGGATTTAGGCCTTCCAAAATCTTGAATTCAGGATTTTGGAAACTTAACTCTAACTCTAATGTCATAACTCTATGAAAATAACTCTATGGCTAGTCAACCTCGTCCAAGTTTCGAGTGTTCAATTGAGTGTGGATAACACACTGATCCTGGGCTCCGCGATCCTCACTTTCGGTGGAGTACAAAACTGCGCTAATAAGGAGACTGGGGATAGCAGAGCTGTGACGTCAACACCACAACGCATTTTTCCCAGGGCCCAAATTTTCCTTTTTGTGAGATTCAGTAGTTGCTGAAACTGCTTCTGAGATGAGCTGTACTTGGTTGCAACAATGTTAAAGACAAAAGAACGAATTTCTGTCCCTAAAATTCCCTGCGTTCCAGTCTTGACGTCACTGGCCTGCTATTCCCAGTCTCCTTACTAGCATGGCTTTGTACCCTACCAGAAGTGAAAATTCCGATTTTCGAAAAGCTCAATTTACAGCATAGAGTTTAAATCAGTATGGTTTTTTTTCGTTGATTTTATCTTACAAAACCATGATGTTTCGATTGCGTGACTAAAGAAAAATCTGTTTAAAAAAAGCTGTTTCTTGACAATATTTGCTTAAATCTCGACTTAGCAAACTTATTGATGGCGCTTATAGGTTTTTTGTTCTCTTCTTTCCATGGTAAGTAAAATAAACCTCAAGTCCTGGTACTCCGCATGGGTCTGTGGGTCCCCAACACCTTCCTTGGGAGGTGTTGGGGTTGCAAACCTTCACAAGTGTACGCGTTGCTTATTTTAATCGATGTTTTCGCCTAAATGGTTTCAATTGGAATGCATTAAGTGTACATAACATTAATTTTCACGCTGTTTGGTAATTTCAACCATAACTATGTTTCAACACTGAAAACAAACTGTGAAATCTGAAATTTTGTCTCAATTACAGATTGCTCCGTTGAAAGCTTTACATTAAAATTAGACTTTCCAATCTTAAGTCCTTAAATCTTCCGGATAAGGATTAAAAAACATCAATTGTAGTCCCCGTCACACAATCCCTTGCTGTTAACAACGTGGGACATTGAAGATCCCACCCACTAACTGCAAAGAGGAGGGCGTGGAATTCTATCTCTGCCAGCATGTGATTGACATGGCTGGATTAGCGTGAAGGGCGTCTGAACAATTAAGACCACAAAAACAAAAAGACAACCAGAAGTCAGGCCAGCTGCCGGGTGCTGGACTTTTTACTTGGACGTAAGCTTAGACCTACAACGTAATTCAGAACTTGAGTCCGGGTCACATTGGTGGGAAGCGAGAGATGTGAACACCCAACATTTCCTCCATACCCGAAACGAAAACAATCTTCTTTGCTTTCCATTTTCAGGTGTATAAATCAGCGACAGTTCACGCAGACATGAGGCTCAGCCGAATGTTACCACTTTTATTATTTTGTTCTGTGGCCACCAATTTGATTTTCCTGTTTTCCTGCTATCACCAATCGATGCATAAAGCGATACGGTATGCGAAAGTGGAGCGCATCAACTATTTCAACAACACCTTACTCGGAGGTATGAATCCATCAAAGAGACTTGAACGAAAAAAACATGAAAGAAAAAAGTCCCTGTACGTAGAAAAAACATCAACATCAATCCAGTCAGTAAATGGAAATCCAGTTGAACTTGGTTCTAAAGTGCTTCGATCTTCGTCAAGAAAATATGGCAAAAACAACAAAGAGGGGACCCAATTACGCCAAAAGTTACATCTGCGAAAAAATGTTATAATATTGAGCCCTGGACGAGGTGGGTCGTCTTTTCTTGGATCATTATTTGACAAAAATCCAAACATTATGTATTGCTTCGAGCCGTTGTATCCGTCTTATATGAATACGACAGGAAGTCATTGGAAAGAGAAAACTTACGAAAGGACAAGCCTCGAAGTTATTAACGGCTTATTACAATGTGATTTTAACAATATCAGTGAAAGAGCTTTTTCAATGTTTACGAAAAGCCCCTTTCATCAAAGCAAGAGTAGAGCACTGTCGAAAGAGAACTTAACCGGCTTTTCGAAAAGCAAGCTATACGACATTTGCAACAACTACAAATACACTGTCCTCAAGATTCTGGCGCACCGGTTGCCTGAAAAATCGATACTAAGTTTAGAGGAGCTATTCCAAAAGAAAAACTACCTCGTCAAAATCGTTCACCTTGTTCGCGATCCGAGATCAGTGGTGTACTCCATGGTAAAGGTCGGCTGGATCAAGAATCATTCCGATCCGAGCTTTAATAGGGACGTTACTAGGCTTTGCAATCCAATGCTGAAGAATTTACGGCTTGCTTCGTTAACTCCCCCACCCTGGCTCAAGAATCGGTTTCAAATAATTCGCTACGAAGACCTTGCCTTCAATACGAAAAAGATCACTCGGGAATTGTACAAGTTTGCAGAATTTGATTGGTCATCCGAAATCTACGAATGGATAAATACTCTTAACGACAATAAAAAACAGGAAGACGCTTATTCCCTATACCGAAATGCCTCAGCTTCTATCGATCAGTGGAAAAACGCTCCAAAACCAATGCTTAGAACCGTGGAGAGTATTTGTGGTGACCTCATTAATTTTCTTGGCTACCCTAATGTAAATGAAACACGATTTGCCATGAAGGAATGAGATGGAATTTGGTAACCACTTTGGATCAAATGAATAGATATTTTTTTCAGTCGTGACTCGGGGGATCCCTTTAAAAAATCCGAGTGCTCGTTTGCACGAGCCGAACCTCCTACCGTCCGATTTCTAGTTCTGATGCTTTACTACCGAGGTATTGGAGACTCGCTAGAATAGGTTCTGGTGATAGAGCGGTTTTCAAATGACTGTCGTAAAACCAAAACCAAAGTAATTACTTGGGCCAATCAAAAGGCACGGATACAATCCAGTAAACCAATCAAAACTCAAAGTAATTACACGTAGCCGACGCAAAGCGCGGGAAAATGTGCAAGCGCAAGCCACGATTGGTTTTGGTTTCACTTCTGATTGGTTGAAAAAGTGGCGCGAGAACTTTGAACCAATCACTGAGTGAAGTATTTCAAAACCAAAGTAATTCTCTAATTACTTTCGACACTCAATTGAAAACCGCTCTAATAGGCCAGTTTCGTTTTCAAACGGTTGGGTTGGATCGAGCATGAAATGCAGGCTATTGCGGGGGAATCTTTTGACATGCAAATTATTTCCCCCGCATTAGCCTCCATTTCATGCTAGATCCAGTCTAACCGAGAGAATACGAAACTGGCCTATTGTCCTGCTATGCTGGGTTGTAGGATAGAGCACTTGGATTTTTTCCGAGTATCCCCGACTTCAAAAAACGTATCTCTTAAAGATTTGCCAAAGATGGCAAATTTTGCCGCAGACTCAAGATCGTACCTAAAACTTCATATAGCTCACAAACTTTAATCATAACTGAATGCCATCTTTTAGGACAAAAGACACTAAAATTAAGAAGTTAACGCTCTTGCGTATGTCGCTTGAGATCCGCACACTGGCGTCGCTGGAGAAAATCAGCTTGAACTTATTGGAGAATATAAACAGTGGATAACGTTGAAGGCGCGCTCTAATTCCGAATATCCTTTGCTATTCACCTTCGAGTAATTCGCACGGGATTTGCGCCCAAAAATATTGTAATCGTTGCAGGAATTAATGAGAAATTTCTTTTCTTCTCTAAAATCTCTTTATGCTACATTGACTCACCGTTTTAGTATATGTGCTGAATATTTATATCTCCGCTTCGCGGCTTGGTAAATACCCACTACTAACCACCTCCACTTTGATGAAGAGTAGTTTATTATACGCAACAGCATATCGTATTTCTTATTGGTCAATGAGGATGCATAAATACCGGTACACGGTAGAGTGCAATATGCAAGTTGCTATGGAAACACGGCGACGGAGTAATTTTGTTGAGTAAGTCCTGTGAACGTTCGTTCAATTCGTGACTTATGGCCCATAAATCACAAAACGCACGTCCACACGATTTCCTACACAATAACCCACTTTCGATATATTAAAATTCAGTCCTAAAGAAAAGGCATCATGTCGAGGCTCTGGAAAATAAAGCCTCGAGATGATGCCTTTTGTTTAGGACTGAATTTTAATATATCGAAAGTGGGCTATTCTTAACAACTTGAACCATAACAAAGTAAAACAACGAAAGAATCATCACGGATTTGGGAATTACAAAATTAGTATTACTTAGTAAAATCTAAAGAAGGTCCAAAGAAGTCTGAAACGAACAAGGAACTACCATTTTGCCTCCCTGGTTCTTGAAGAGAAATATATCCGGTCAGAATTAAGCTGACTTCAAGGAAATTGTGAATCGAAGTTTTATTGGTACATGAATAGACAGTATGTTATCAGTTTTTTTTATACATTGGTCGTTTTTATACTAGACTTAGAATGCGCCTGGACGACTTTTGGAAATTTTATTTAACGCGTCATTTCCAGGTGATCTGATGACGTAACTCGGAGAACTGGGGAGAAAAATGTCAACGCCGTATCCCACAACCGCGTGCGGCCTTATTTTCGAATTCAACATGGCAGAAGCGAGGTTAGATCTCGTCGGGTCTACTTTAATGTTCATTCAGTAACAGGAAATGTGGTAGACACGGAATGATCTGTTGAGTTTTGGCGATGGAAATACCGCGGGGAGTTTGGAAACAACACCTAAGGCCGCGCGCGGTTGTGGGATACGGCGTTAAATTTTTTCTTCCCAGTCCTCTCCAAATTACGTCACCAGATCACATGGAAGGTTAGTTTGTCATTTAATTCGTAAAGACGGGCGAGAGACACCTACATCTGGACTAACTAAATCGTTTAGTCGTCTCCAAAGTTGCCCAGACGCTGTATACGTCTCTTGTATAAAAATGGCCATTAATAGTAAATCAAGCTCCCTGTGAAAAAAGTATTTTCCCATCGAAATGGTTCTTTTTCAAGAGTCACTGACTCACAAACTTATTAAAAAAAAAAACACGACGTTGTCAGAAAAAGTATATCGAGGAGTTCACGCCGCAATGGCGACGGCGAGAGAAACCCCCTGCATAAAAAGAGCTTTGCACGTTCTGCGCGTCCGGTATATTTCTTCGCCGCCCTGAGTTAAACAATGGGGTAAATGAAATATTTGTGAACCAAGTGGTACGATAAAAGAGGGCAAAACCATACTCTGTTAAGGTTTTGTGAAGATATCACGTACTGGGTGACTTTTCACAAGCAAGTTTCGTCTCTTGATTTCTTCATTGGCTTGCAGCAGGTAACTCTCGATAAATATCTCGATTACTAATTGCAAGTTAAAGAAAAAAAAACAAAATGTGGAAACTGAAAATCAGTCTCTTGCTCGGGCTTTTAATCCTCGATTAGTTGTCACGAAGGGACCGGTAGCTCGAATCCTGGTTAGCGCTAAGAATGGATGTATCAAAACCTCAGTATAGGTTTCTGTGGTATTTAACGCTGGTTAGCTCTAACCATGTTTCGAGCAACCAGGGCCAGGCTGTTAATTTTCATTCCCCATGTTTCAAGTAAACAACAAGGGATTAGTGTACTTGACTGTGCAACAAAAATCGATTTCATCGAAATTAAGCATATCTCCTGACTGAGCATCGAAGGATAATGTATTTCACTTCGTTGCTTCAAACGCAATGACATTGAACTTTTTACCGTGAAAATCATGCAATCAAGACTAAGCTGAAATTTAAAGATGAAGAGTGCTGCAGGGTATCTGTAGATAGCAAACAACCCCTCACATCTTCCGCTTATATTGGATCTGTAACTATAAACTTCTCTGGAGTGAGGTCTCTCCTTCGCGACCATAACCGAGAAATCGCAATCTTAGTCACCCACTACCGATGCGTGTTTGCTGTAATTTACAGTATCATAAAAAATAAGTAAATAAATAAATAAATATTAATAATAAAGTCACAAGTTACATATTTGAACCGAAAAAGTAAACAATTTTTTACTGTATATAAATATAGATAACTACCAGCGGTAAAGTTGTGGACTTCATCAGCTATAAAAGTGCTCAATGGAAAAACCAGAGCTGGAAATATAATTCTGGAGGTAGGCTAAGTCATGCTACTCCGAGTTTCATGCTTCTCGTGAAGCAATCATCAGGCAACTGATTACGGTTACATTTAAAGATATACAGGTTTGAAAATAACCAACAATGCTTTCAGCGTGACAAGATTGGAGGGGTAGAGGAAATGAAAGGTCATGCACCGGAATTCAATTAAGCAAGCATAGTATTTAACAGGAATTTCTTAGAATGTCTACAGGTCTATATCAGTTTGTCTCTATGATTGAGTGTTGACATCTAAGGCTTGCATATAATAAAATATTTTTCCCACAGACACGGATTACATTTTTTGTTTATGTTAGAATACGATCCGGCTTGCCTTATACAAGACTTTCATAATGGCGGTCGGCGCGCAGAGCTGGTGACTAATTACCATGAAAACGAGGTCAGAAAAGGCCGTGCTTGATCGCTTTTGTCAAAGAGAAAAATTACGCCAACTCGTTGTTGTGTTCCACTACACCCGAAGAAAGGATACCTCAATGAGGATGGAACGAAAAGGTCCTATTCTATATTTCCGTCCTGCGATCTTCAAATGAAGAAGTGGTTGCACGTCATCCGAGGGGAAGAAGGAAAATATTTCAAAGCAACTAAGCATACTAAGGTATGCACTTTACATTTCACGAAAAGTGACAACGTAAAAAAACTATCAAGAAAATCTGCGTTGAGAGATGAAGCTCTTCCTTCTGTTTTTCCTTGGATTCGGCAGTCCCCTACCTTGTTTGATGTATCAAAGTCCACCGTAAGCAGAATAGTTTTACAAAAGTAAATAATGAAAAGAACTGTGTTGGGTTGAGTATGTTCGTCGTTGTATTGTAATGGTGAAGATACGGGACTTTATAGATTCGAAGGGAGGGTACAAGTTCGAGTACCGGCAAGTGCATATTACAGTTCTTTGTTCTCTTACTATGTTGTAATGTTGAGACTGAATGGATAAGCGTATGAATACAATCCTTTTCGGGGGCTTGATACCTGATTTAAACAAGGTAGAATACATATTCGATCAAGGTAAAATGAGGATCACCAATTTAACCTGGGTAAATACGGATTCAACCTGAGACCGGATTTGATCATCAACATAAACACATAACAATTATATTAACTGGCTGCTTGGTCCCGCTACGACTGATTGATTGATTGATTAATTGAATGATTGATTGATTGAAGGATACGTGGATGATCGTAATCTTTGTCTCCTGTAAGACTGACGTAATGCAACCCATTGTAGAACCAACCAGGAGGAAGGGGATCAAACTTGTGTTCAGACTAACAACAGAAAATAAATATTTTCATTGGTTTTAAGTTCCTCAGATTAGTAAACAATGCTCAGTCAAAACGACAGCCCGCTGATGCCCTCTGAAAATACCTCCCAATATTTCTATTAGTGATGTATTGCTTTCAACTCACGCTGATTTTCTTGAATTCTTTGTCCGACAAGTCTTTCCTTGTTTTCGGTTTCTCTTTCATCGGTGCCTACAAAATTTAGAAGGATTTCAAATTCATTACATTCAATTATCGGATCGCACCCTTATCAAGTGATAACCGTCAATATGATGATGACCCATCAACAGACATCAACAGTGTTTCCTGACCTATGGAATGTTTTTTCACTCTCTGCCAACTTAGGGGCGGTGCCTACTAATTAAAGATATGTTTGCGCCGGTGTGTGATTATGCAGGAAATGTAGATTTTAACAAGTGTCATTGAAATCCAAAAAGAAAATTGGGAGTAACCACGCATTTTTCAAAGATAATTCATGAATAATATTTGTAAAAAGCTTTAAAATACAAAGCAATGTATGGCGTTCTTTCTCAAATTGAAGCTTAACTATCTCTCAAAAATGCATGGTTACCCCCAATTTTCTTTTTGGATACTAAGAGTACTTACTAAGATCTACTTTCTCCGGATAGTTAAAAAAAACGCGCAAAAATATCCCTGCACTAGTAAGCATCACCGATAGGAAACTCGAGTATCTCGAGATGCGCAGAACGTATGCGCAATAACAATAGTCGGCATCGTCCTTAATGTTGGTGCGATATTGAGATCAGAGACAACTATAGTCACGTCCTTCTAGTAATTAACTTTCTTTATTTATATGGCCGTGGTGAAAAAAACGCTTTCTTCGTTTGCGTTTTCCAGTTTTTTGACATCATAGTGATATTTTGGGATGAGCGACTGCATGAACCCATGCCACCAGGGCTGCTCTGTCCGTAAATCAAGAAATCGTAACCGACAAGATCATGAAGTCTTTAACAAGTGACACAACGTAATGTACCGTACCGGTTTACAGCAGGTCCTGAGCCAATTTTTCAAGGCTTGCTCATGGAGATTAAAACCTGTAAAAACAAGGCAATACTCCGGAGCTTTGGTCATGTCGCTATTCTCTTGGGCCATGGCCGAGGGAGATCGGGGGATGGTGGTACTATCCACATTATTCATCTTTAGCACTTCATTCAGACGGGCCCACTGAACGCGTACCTCCTTATGAGGGTCCTCCTCTGCCAACAGAAACCATGTCACTGTTATTTGTTTTGTTAGAATGATTGAGAATTGATGGTTACCTCTGACGTCACGGCGGCCATGTTGGTGTACAGAACAATGCAGTAAAATGTCTTTTGGGAATTTGACTTTATTATTATGCAAAACTTGTGGGGGCCATTTTCCATTGTCTTGTACACTAAAATGGTCGTCTCATCACGTGGATGCAAACCAAGAATATGTAATATTTTAACTGCGGATATGTCTTTTGAAATAATATTTATCGTACTAGGTAAGGTATCAGCTTAAGCCTGAGTATGACTCATGACCTAATGACTAATGCCTAATGACAATGACTTATGGGTTAGGGTTAGACTTATGCTTAATGACTCATGACCGTGCAATTACACAGTCTACCACTGAGGTCAGTCTCAAGCGATCTCTCCCAAATCCAACCTTTGAACTTGCTCAGGGCTGTCATTAGGGGCCGTAACCGGTTACACCTGTTACGGCTGAGCCCAGTGAATGTTACGGGTGATGGTTGCTGCTGAATGAATATTCATGAGGTAAAACAAATTGAAATTTATTTATAAACATTTACCTTCTAACGAAAATATAATTATCGCCTTGTGTTGTCTGTGTTCCTGATTCTAAGACGTGTTTTTGGTAACATTTTCTGTAAGAGACCTTTGGAGAACACCCCCGATCGATCGTTGTTGGATTCCGACGCCATTTTCAGCAACAAAATCATTCAATGCACCGTACATGATATAAATTGGATTCCGCTGACCATTTTTCACGGTTCTATGATGCATGACCATTTCCACGTGGTTCGTAAATATCTTTATTCATTGTGAAGTTTATCTTTTTGCCCTGTTCTATTTTCATCACTTTTTGATTGATTGCATTTCAGAGGGTTGGAAAATGCTAGGTCTAATTTGAAGAATTTACTGGGGAAGCAAGCCCCGAGAACCCCCCAGGGGCTCACGCTCTTCGGGCCTTCCTTTACATGGTCTTTGGCCATGTATTTACATGTTACGGATGAAATCTTGAGTGTTACACCTGCTTCAAAACTTAATAACAACCCTGTTGCTTGCTGTTTCTTGACAGACCCACAACGTCGTGACAACAATTTGAGTAGTCGGCTGCAATATAAGCTGAACAACTGGTTTCTCTTTCCTCTCTTACCTGAAAAGCAAACACGTCCCTGTAGACTGTGAATGGCCCCTGTAAAGAAAAAAAATCACGAAAATTGCATCTTTTCTCCGTTTGTTAAAAAGTGCACCTAAACACAGATATTTTTTGCTCCTCATATAATTCTCCCTTTCCAAAGCAAACATATGTCACCATTATTACTCAGAATTTCGCCTTTTCTGTGCCGTGCAAGCCACATAAACTTGGCAGAATTAGCAGCAATTTGGACCCACGACCGTGATATGAGAGGCATGGGTCTATTTTCGATTTTACGTCACAACCTGCTTTGCATTCCTGTTTTCAAAGAAATTTCTGCATTGCAAAGCCATTTGCGACGTCAAATCGACAATAGACCCAGGCCTCTCACATCCCGGTCGCGTGGGTCCGAATTACTCCTAGTTTTGATAACTTTGCGCGTCTTGGCCGGCAGATAAAAAGCGAAATTTCGAGGAAAGAACCGCCAAACATGTTTTCTTTTGATGGAGAGATCAATATTGTAGACTAAAAATACTTGAGGTTAGGTGCACTTTAATGTGTTGTATTGTCAAAACGCGTGATCTGATTTGCTGTACGTTGATGTCTTGTGTACATTAATTTTACCCAAGAAATGATTTGCACGGCATCTTTGGCGAATATATATGGGTCTACTTTAAAATGGAAAAGGTGGCATTTGCAAATTCCACTTGAATGCGTACTGTAGCTGTAAGTTGGAGTTTCAAAACGAAGGGAACAAAGTTTTAACGAACACTTGATACAATAACACTGTAACTATAAACAAAACGACTTCTAGGTAACCTGACCTGCTTCACGTATTCCTTTCAGGGATATAGGTCCATGGAGAGCTGTAAATTTAAGTGTTAAGATACATCAGCAATGCCAATAATCTAAACACAATCTATCATTCCCTAAACTTCGTTGAAGACTGCCTTGACGAACACTATTACTAAACACCGTACATGCATGCAGAGAAAGCGCGTTCTTTGGTTTTCACGAATTTTCTAAGAAATAAGACCGTTATTACTGAAGAAACATTTTGAAGGCATATACTTTTCCGATGGTTACTCGGAGAAATTCCTACTGCTCCTGCGCGGGAGAACGACCTACGATCTTCCAATTTTTAAGTTCCGATGCCACTACCACTGACCTAAAGAAGACTCGTTCAAGTAAGGCAATGAAATTAGGTCAGTTCAATTGTCCCGCTAGGCTGCTAGGATTCAAATTGTCGAAAAGAAGCATTTGCGCTAATCTGATGAACTGTTATAGCTGTTAACCCCGGTGAATTAACCGAAAAGATGTATTTTTTCGATGCCCCACCAAAGGAGCGCTGGGATTTTTTTTTGTAAAGAAACACTGGAGTTTCCACAGGGCCATAGGCGCCTATGGCCCTACAGAAACTCCAGTGTTTCTTTACAAAAGTTATGGGTCCGTACCGCTTTTTTGACGGGTCCGGACCCAAATTTTTCTGTCGAGTAAACGGCCTTTTATATAGCGACCAAAAGTGCAGGGTCTACTCCTGCAGCCGCGTATTATTTCCAGCACTAGTGACTTAGCAGTGACTTAACTTATATTACCTTTAAGACTGGCGACAAATTTGGACTTTTGAAGGGGTCCATAAAATGGAATTCTAACCTAACAAGTCAAGACCAAATCATTCAATATGTTTTTAATAAAATCAAAAACAACAAACATGTAACTTTACAATATGTTGATAAGAAAGTTATAATTTTGAATGTACAAAAATTTGAAACATTATAAGATTACTTATAAACAGATAAGGAAACAATGCTTGATTGAAGCGTTCAGTTTTAATATAAAGTCACGCTTGCGCTCACAGAGGACAAGTCTCCTCTTTAGAGGTAGCAAATCATGAAGTTAATGATCATCACTGATTACGTTCTTAAAGTGCTTAGAATCCCTATCTTTAATTAAGACAAGTATAGTTGTTTTCGTTGTGGTGAAGCCAAACCTGTCGGCCCTCTTGTGAGACCTGTCGATTCTGTCTAGATATTTTCGCTATAAGATTCACCCCAAACGTCAATCCTATACAAGAATAGACCTTATTCATAAATGGGGGCCAATTTATAATTCTTTTGTCGAAGTGCAAATTAGCCTACCAAGCCTCGATACCATACAGTGAATTGAAAAGAATTCTTGCTCTAAAATGAGGCTTGGTAGGCTAATTTGCACGTGGACAAAAGAATTATAAATGTGACCGCCATTTATGAATAAGGTCTATACGGACATGACGAGCGAGTTAAACAAATTATTGAGTTGATCTTTAGGATATCCATATCAAAATCCATACTTTAACAACTTTCTTGATTCAAAAATAAAAAAGTACCGTACCAGGTTGCTTGCTACAAAGACCCAACAAGCAGTTTGACCAATTCAGAATGCACCACAACGAAAACCCCCTGTCTAGCTACACAGGCTATTTTGGACATCAAATATTTCCGAAAGCGGCAAGCTCTTTATCTCATGCGATGTCGCGTGTGGGTGGCACGCGAAAAGTGACGCGGTTTTTCCCGCATTCTTTGTGAACTCCGAAATTGTTCTGGTATTCCTGGTATATCAACAAAACGGAATGGAAACCCTGGAATAGCTCCAAAAAGACCGTTCAATCGCGTGATCCCATTCAAGATCGTTTTCAAGCGACGGGGAAGGGTTAGCGTTATCCGGGGTAAAAGGGATGCAGGCGAGACAGCAAGCAAAGAAGCCATAGTGTGGAAATGGAGCAGAGGAGAGTTTTGCCGCTTATTTTCACGTCAGCGTGGGCCACATGAAAATGGTTGAAAAATCCTTGAATCCTGCAAAAACCAAAACCCGGCAACCCACGTTTGCTTTCTATTCAATGGACTGATCAAACTGAGTGGGGTACGGGGAGGGAGGGAGGGAGGGAGGGCATGTGGAGTGAGGGGTAATAGGGATCAGTATCAAGAAGACTCAGTGTACCAAAGTACCTCGTTGACTGGTGGTTCCGCGACTCCCGATGAAAACAGTCCCAAAGACCTTGAAAATAAAAAAATAATAAAGTGTTGGTATCAGAAAGCATTGTCTCTGCCGAGGAAAAATGGGGGATGAGCGATCACAACAAATGTAACAAGTTTAAAGTAATTGCAAAAACATGCAAGTAGTGATTGACGGATTTAGTGGTACATATTGACTCCTTTTCCCGATTAGTCCCCACTTTGGCTTACAAACTCAAAACCTCAAACTCGGCTGTTAAGAGGCGTTCAAACTTTATCGAATCCGCGACCGACTTTTGGCGTAAACTATATAAAGTTTTTCAAACTTAAGAACTTGTGACCTACCACCCTGGGCACATGAGTTGTCTCTTTTGGATCATCTTACTCTCATCAAATGCACAGTCTGACAGGATAAGCTCTACATCCGGTGTCC
Source organism: Montipora foliosa (assembly GCF_036669935.1). Lineage (NCBI taxonomy): Eukaryota > Metazoa > Cnidaria > Anthozoa > Scleractinia > Acroporidae > Montipora > Montipora foliosa. Next base: position 2,937,194 of record NC_090874.1, read on the forward strand.
TGGAAACAAACACAAGTCACTCCTATCAACCCGATACCAGTCCACTGACAAAGAACAAATCCCGGGAATGTAATATCATCCACCCTTCGAATATCTTGCCTTCTGGTTTGCAGAATAACTCTTTTTGATCAGTAAAATGCTCAATATAATAATCAACCTAAACAGAGGTCCGTGACCCAGAAGTTTCGATCGTCGATGGAATGCGGCCCGTCAGTTTACAGTGTTACCTGTTTTTGGAAAGGCTACTGCTATTTTGCATTTAGCACAGGCAATGGGCCTCATTCGCGCGGCGGCCATATTGACCATAGACAATAGATTTCGTACCCCGAGCCTCGAGTTGAAATGTTTGGGAACGAGTTTCGGTGAGTTTCGGTGCGCAAAAACAACAGTTTTCAATCCCTCGAGACTCAACATGGCTACCGTGTGGTTAAGGCCTATCCATCGTGTTGCTACCTGGTTGTGGACCAAGTAGAAGCATTGTGTTTATCAGAACAAATCTGATTGGGAATTTTTTGAAGGGATCTGTATAAAAAAATTAAATAATTAATAAATACAGGAACCACATGGGCCAAGGCCAAATAACAGGGATGGACACTTCTCGGGTATGGACTTCCAACCCAAAGCAATGATTGCTAATTATGTACCTAGTAACTTCTCCACCTTTGGCAAGAATGAAAGCAGCATCTGGATTGCAAGCTCGGACAAGCGTCTGAATAAAAGTCAGGTGAGCATTCTAAAAAAGAATATTAACAGTTAAACGTGAAGTCAACGGAAAACACCCGAAAATAACGTATGAAAGGCGATTTCTGGACTTGCCTGTGATTCAATACAGCTTGTAAAGACAACATTGTTAACCCAGCCTAGGTAAAAGACGAGAAGCGTTTCGATCAAAATACTTAAAGTGCCACTATGATCAACAAATCACTCCTTTTTTTCTTTAGATATTGAAAATGTGATCGCTTAACACTTGACTGGCAAAATTTTGAGATTTGATTTTTATCCAAAGGTTGTTTACTTTGCCTGTAAGTTTTTGACTTCAAGGTCCGCCATTACTCCCGTCCCGTCCGACTGAACCTCAGAGAGTTGGATCTAGGGAAAAGTGACGTTATTTACTCACTATTGTACCTTAAAATTTCAGGGTGTAAACGCAGCTTGTTATATATGCACGAGTTTAAAAGTCTGAAAGCCCAAAACTCCTCTGCTGCATATTAATTCAGCCGCGTACACATGCATTGCATTCTTAAACTACTGAGACTTTGACGTCATTTTCTCCTCTATCCAGCTCTCTCAATATTTTAAAGTTAGTAGTGACGGACCATTAAATAGGAAAATTCTGCTTAAAATAAACAAGGCTTAAAAGTTGGGTCACTTACTGTTTAGTTAATATTGTTTTGAAATCGAAAAATAAAAATCAATTTTTTGGTCATAGCACGAGATAGATCAAAATTTCTGAGTTTGCCTCTGAATTAATTCCTTTGACAGCGGGTTGAGTCAAAAGAAAGATTGTCGCATAGGACTCGACACGAAAAAGAGGCTCAATATATTGGGTGAACTGGGTTGTCATGGCGATGAACGTGACACTGGAGGCGGCGGCAACTAGAGAGCTGACGAAGCAAACTACTGAAACAAAGCAATAAGTTTATCAATTGGGTTGATATGTTAACGTTCCCTACTAGCAAAGGTCGCTTTTCTTTTGCGTTTGCCGGGCTGACGAGTACCGGCGGGAAAATAGACCTCTGTTGGATCACTTTGATCCATCCGCCGTCCACAACCTTGGGACGGCACTCTTCAAACCGTATGCCCCATGATATGTTTGCTGACTGTGGCTTGTAACCGTCGCGCATGCTCAACACAGTGAGTTTCGACCATAGCAGAGGTTTCTTTTCCCGTACTCGCCAGCCCAGCGAATGCAAACTACTAGCAGGGAAATGGTAACGCAGAGAAATTTGAAAGCTGGCAATTCTGTGTTTCACTTCCTCACCGACGCAGCACTGTAGTTTCTTTCGAAACTAAACCTCTTCATCCATACTGAAACAAAGCTACAAACCTTGAGCGCATTGTTCGAGTAACTTTGGCAAGGTTAGCCTGTCAAGAAAAACAACGAGCAAAATCAAGTTTATTTTCTCATTCTGACATGGTACATAGCTGCTCAGTAATTTATGAACTGAGCTAATATATAGATATAGTCAAACCTAAAAGCGAAGCTCCCGTTTCTAACCCAAGAATGCAATATAGCGTATATAGATATAATTATGCTTCTGCAAAAAGTACAAAACATTAGTGTACGAGTGCAGTTTACAGTGATCAAACACCTCTGAGGTGACAGCAGTAAACAACGAGGCCTTGCAAACAATAACTAACAATTTTAATCCACAACCTAAACTGAAATTACATGCACAGCAATCTCTTTCACAACATTTTCCATTTTTCTTCTCCTTCCTCGGCTTCTCTCAAGGCTTTTTTCGCTTTCGCCGCCTCTCTCGTGCTCTTTCCTGGGGCCGTTTCTCGAAAGTTCCGAAATTGGCCAAACGAGAGCGAGAGTTGATGAGAGTTGAAACTCTTGAGAGCTCATGAAAGTCGATGAGAGTGATCGACAGTTGGCCAAACGAGAGAGAGAGTTGACGAGGGTTTGCCGAGAGTTTCACGCGCAAACAAAAGAGAGAGCCGGGGAACCACCCTGGCAAAACCCTTTCTGACGTAAATATGGCGACTAGCCAGCCGGTATATTCAGCCTTGGCGTTGTCCTTGGTCACCGAATCCAACGGCATGACAGTTTTTTTCCTTTTTTATCTGAGCCCGCTGGAAAGAAAAGTAAGTGTTGACCGCAAAAGTCTCGCTCAAACTCCCGTGCGCGGCCAAACCAGACAAAACTCTCGGCAACTCTCATGAAAAATTTGAGCAGGTTCAAATTCGATGAGAGCTCTCGAGAGTCAATGAGAGTAGCCGAGAGTAGGCCAGGGGTTTTCGGGGCATTATATGGTGTCACAATTGTCTTTGTATCTCAAGAACGGAGAGGGTTTAAGTCGTCAAACTTCACAGTCAGTTTGTTTTTTCTTTCCTTGAAAACATGATAACAGATCGGCCTTTCAAAACAAGCGGTTGACACTTTTACAAGTGGCTTTTCGGATCCGAAAAGTTTTCGGGACTTTCGAGAAAAGGGCCCCTGCTCTTTATCCCGTTACTCGTCAATAATACGATTTCCCGCCAGAAAAACGCGGGTTGCCAAATGCAACGATGCCACGCGATTTCCCGCCAAGGAAAATTGCCCGAACACTCCCGTCCCCAGACGCTGTCCTGCCTCCCCACCTCCACCCTGACAGTCTGTACGGACGGGCGTACGCTGACGTCATAACCCAAATTTCTCGCATGGATAGATTTCCCACAAGATCTTGCTCATGGTGCTCCGCTGGCGCGCAAAGCGCGCCTGAGCTCCGCTATAATGCACCACATGAGCTTTTAAAAATAATCGTAACATAAATTAAGTGTATGAGATGGGGTGGAGCAACACAGTTGAAACAACCGTCCGAGAGTAAACAAAACCTCCAGACAAGATTACCCAGTTGACGATCATTAGAAAGAAATGAGGCAGATAAATGATAAATAAGCTACCTGTCCTATTTTAATCCTGAAAAGTTCAATAATCAGCGAAATACTAAAAAAACCCTTTTTACTCATGAAGCAACTGGCAAATGTGTCTTTCTATTCATCCGTGGCCATGAACCTTGAAAAGAGATTCTACAAGGCAGAAGACTCAAAAGTGACTGTTAATGATCTCAAGCAGCATGAGGCTGCCCTTAAAGGATACGTAGTCTGAAAATGCGAACGATGCTCATTTTTATTTTTTACCATCATTAGAGAAAAACAACGCGCTTTTACTCTCTGCAAACTTTATTTTATTTAAACTTCCTGTTTTTAATCGTCAAATAGTAACAATCTACGATCCAGGATAGACAAATGCTGAGTAATTGTTCAGCTAAAAATAACGAACTGACAAAGTTTGGCTCTCGGTCCCATAAGAACAACATACGCCTTCGCCGTTACCACTGTTTCGTGCTCTAATGACTGTTTTAAATAGCGGCTACAGCAATCGAGCAAGGAACGTCAAAGAATCAGCAACTTAAAATCAATGGTCAAATTTTCGATTTTGCCTGAGCAAGTCATTTACAAATCCTTGGTTGTTATTTTTGTGAACTGACCACGATAATTCAGTTGTGACCGTCTTACAATACTGCTACATCATTATCATCATCACCATAGATTGTAAATATCATAATATCTATTATTTGCTCTTTAGTTTTATGAAATGACCGCGATCATTCAGTTGTGGACAACGCACGGAAACCTTTTAACATTGCTAAATCATCTCCTTATCAATCATCAGTGTCACAATTCGTCGCATTTACTGAAGGACACCTACGTTGACCTTATCCATTTCATTTGAAGACGGAGTTATAGTGGGCGGGATAGTTCCATAAAGCAAAATTGGTAAGTAGTTTCGCTTTCTGAATAATGATGTTATTGGGTTAAGCTCATTTTTAAGAAGGTTAGCAAATTTTCGAAACGAGTGAAAAAAATTATTTTAATTTGTAATCATCTGTTGTTTTTGATCCGTGCATCTCGAAACTTTCCCCGACTCATTGCCCACACAGTGGGTAAAGTAGGTGCCTCTATTTCTTAGTTTAGGGTGAGGTTACGAGTACATTTAGAGTAAATACTCTTAAAATAAGTTTGATTACATCGTGTGAAACAGTTGAAAGGCTCACTCATAGTTTGATAGTGGATCTTATCTTAATCTGTCAGATAGAACTCACACACCGACTCACTAAGGGTTAACATTATTTTCAAGCAGACGAGATCTGGCTCCATAGGGAAATCTCTTCTGACGTCATTGTTCACATCTCGTCTAGTCAGCATACGACTTTGTTTCTCTAAAGCCTGGCATTCACTAGCGTCGCAAGCACAAGCGCATGCAAAAGCACAAGCATAAGTACGTTAAACATAGTGAAAACAAATGTCGACAAAAGCATCAAAATCAGCCATGGCATTTGCCATTTTGTTCAAATGTTCAGACGCGGGGAATCTGGAATGAGCGCTTTAATTGGCCAGATGAAGCAAATTTCACACGACGCAAGCGAACGCAAGTATAAGCGCAAGCACAAGGAAAAGGAAACACTTTGATCCTTGTGCTTGTCAACCGCGTTTTCAAGGTGAAATAAGCGCTCTTATGCTTGCGCATGTGCTTGCGTTGCTAGTAAAAACCAGGCTTAAAGGGGCTAGGTCACGCTATTTTAGGTAATTTTGTTTCATTTTGTTAATTATTAGCTCTAAACGTCAAATTGGCAAAGCAAGAGTCTTTCATTTGCAAAATCACGGCCACATAACTGAGAATGATTTTCCAGCTTTGTAAATGACATTTTGATATAGATTGATATAAATTTGAAAACAGGCGGGCCGACGTTTTTCAAATTTACCCATATTCAATCCACTTCAATCCTCTCCAGTTTTGTCCATCCATGTCTCTTCTTGGCTTGCCTGTGTTTTGTTAGAGTTCTTCTATAGTTTTGGGCAGTTATTTTGATATTTTAGTTAATTCTATGATCATTCGATCAGTGCTGAAATTGCCTACACTTGCGTGACCTAGCCCCTTTAAGCTAAAGCTAACATCGAAGTTTTACTTCAACAGTTGCAGAGGATTCTGGGACTCCAACCCATGACCGTGCGTTTGCGAAGGAGTCTTGCAATGCACAAGCTGAAACTTTAAGCCTTTACGTTTTCATAATCGAAATATTAACCATCAATCACTGACAATAATTGGGTGGCAAAAGCGCTAATGAGCCCCTATCATCCTTTGTAAAATTTTAAATTCTTAAAAGATCATCTGGTGTACCGGGCGTAAACACGAAAATGCACGTAAAAGGCACGTGCGGATGATTTGTCAATCAAACGTGGACGCATATTGGTAATTTGTGTAATGAACTGCTGACTTGGTGTATTTTTCGTCTACAATATTGATGTCCCCATCGAAAGCAAACATGTTTGACGATTCTTACCTCAAAATTTCACTTTTTATCTCCCGGCCAAGACGCGCAAAGTTATCAAGACTAGCTACAATAGACCTTTTTACCGATACGGCGGCCATTTCGATTTATATTGTTTCGAATAGCTATTATGGGATGCCCAGGGGGCAAATACATATTAATTTGCCCCCTGAGCATCCCATAATGTCTTTCGAAACAATAGAAATCAAAATGGCCGCCGTATCTTCAAAAAGGTCTATTTGGATTCACGACTGCTTTGCAATGCAAATTGTTTTTGAAAACAGGAACGCAAAACATCTTGTGACGTAAGATCGAGAATATACCTATGCCTCTGACATCACGGTCGTGGGTCCAAATTACTTCTAGTTCTGCCGAGTTTACGTGGCTTGAGCGGAACAAAAAAAGCGAAATTGTGGGTACCAATGGTGACATCTGTTTGCTTTGGAAGGGGAGATTTATATTAGGAATGACATTTATTTGAGTTGAGGTTTTTTTAAAAGCTAGGACCCAATCTGTGATTTAGCAGCCATTACTGCCGCAGCAGTCCTGCGGATGTCAATTTCCATGTGTGTAAAGTGAGTCATCCGGATTTTAATGAATCAGGGAGCTTTAGATCTCAGATACCACGCAGTTCCTTAGCGCCCCTAATTTCACTGGAGCAATATTGGATGCAGCTTTACTGTGTTTTCGATTAGGCGTCAATGGTTCCGTTGTATATTTTCCGAACCAATTGTTCTCTAAGCCAATCACGAGAGCCGTTGTAATAGCTGCATCCTTACCCTAAGATTTCGCCTATAAATCCTACACCAAATATATACAACTGTTTCATTCGTCAAGTCCTTTCACGGGAACACATGAGCCCAACATATTGACCTGCTCCCAACTGAGTGGCTTCAAAGACCGAATGCAAAATGGCGGCCAAAAATGTATTCTTTTGTTTTTGTGCTAATAGGCCAGTTTCGTATTCTAACGGTTGGACTGGATCTAGCATGAAATGGAGGCTAATGCGGGCAAATTAATTTGCATTTGAAAAGATTTGCCCGCATTAGCCTCCGTTTCATGGTAGATCCAGTACAGTCGTGAGAATTCGAAAATGGTCTATTGGACTGACTAGCCTCGCTCTCAAGCAAGATTTCGTTTGCATTTTGTCCATGCAAACGAGTCAAGTGAGTCTAGCATTGCACGGGCATCACAGAGGCCACGGGTTCGAGTCCTGTTGAAGCCGCCTGAATTTCTCAGGTGTCTATAACAGACAGTTCAGTGCGAGGATTATTTCTCTCTTTCGTCCGTAGCCTGCACTTCAAATCCAAACGTTTCTTTCAAAGAGAATACTATCGAACGATATGCATTTCAATGATCGAAACAATAGTGCACCTTTTCTTTTTCAGGATGGCAAAGACCCTTTTCCAACATCGATTAGTGCACATGAAGGAAATGGGATACAATTTGGAATAAGCAGCTTATAGAAAGACCCAGCGGACAAGTCAATACAACTTTCACTGGGAATTTTTTGAGCAACGGAGGTTACCGGGAAGCGAGTTGTTCACCCTCAAACCTTACAACTTTTTTACACTACCATCGTTGTATTTTCAAGTGTCTTTACTGCTATAGAAGGCTTTCAATTGTCGCCGGTCGCTGGCTCAAAAAGCCTTTGCTTGGACCGCCTTAAATTTCAGAGCCACACTAGAGTAACGAAAACGTGACTTTTAATCTTTTTTCTTACAGATACATCCTCATTTTAACCAAAGACTATCTCACTTCGCCGCTTCTGACCGTCAGTTACTGAAAAATGGTGGATATAGAGACAGAAGTTGTAAGGCAGTGTCTGACAAAGCTAAGCATTGCAAGAAATGAAAGAGATAGAGAAGGGCAGGGGAACGCTTTCCTTAATCTGGGCAACGCCTATTACAAACTAGCTAATTTTAACGAGGCCATTAGAAGCCTCGAAGAGGCAATAAGCATTTTTAAGGAAACAGGGAACAGGACTGAGGAAGGAAACGCTTACTGCAATCTGGGAAATGCTTATAGGAATACGGGTAAGATAAGACGAGCCATAGAATGCCATGAAAAATTCCTTAGCATTGCAAAGGAAATGGGAGACAAGGATGGAGAGGGAGATGCCTACGGCAACTTAGGGAATGCTTACAACAATCTGGGCAATTTGAAACAAGCATTAGAGTACCACACAAGATGCCTTAGCATTGCTCAAGAGTTAAGAAACAGGGTAAAGGAGGGTACGGCTTTTTGCAATTTGGGCAATGCTCATAGCGATACTGGTAATTTAGAGCAAGCCATAGAGTACTACAAGAAATGTGTTAGTTTTGCTAGAGAAGAAGGGGATAGGGATGCCGAGGGAATCGCCTATGGCAATCTTGGTAATGCTTATCACAGATTGGGCAACGTTAAACTAGGTATGGAGTACCAAATGCAACAACTTAGTATTGCAAAAGAAGTGGGAGACAGAACAGAGGAGGCAACGGCTTTCTTTAATCTAGGCAATGCATACCACCAACTAGCTGATTTTGAGCAGGCCATTACAAATCACAGAGAGGCGCAGCGTATTTTCAAGGAGACAGGGGACAGGACTCGGGAGGGAAACGCCATTTGCAATCTAGGCAATGATTATAAAAGAACCGGCAAGTTTAAGCCAGCCATGGAATGTTACAACCATTTTCTCAGTATTACTAAAGCAATGGGAAGTAGGGCTAAAGAATTGCTAAAGAATTGGGGGACAGAGTTGGTGAGGGAGGAGCATATAACAATCTGGGAAACAGCTATGCGAGTATGGGGGATTTCCAGAAAGCCATAGAGTATCACGAGCAATCTCTTATTGTTTCAAAAATATTTAGGAGACAGAGCTAGCGAGGGTAGCGCCTACGCCAATCTGGGCAATGCTTACTGCAATATGGGGGATTTTGAACAAGCCATAGAGTTCCACAATCAACATCTTGGTATTGCTAAAGAAGTAGGGGACAGAGCTGGGGAGGGTAGAGCCTTTTCCAATCTGGGCATCGCTTTTCAAAGGATGGGTAATTTTAAAAAAGCTTTAGACTACCACAGAAAATGTCTTAGTGTCTCAAAAGAAGTAGAGAATAGGACTGGTGATGGTAATGAATATGGGAATATAGGCTGTGTCTATCAGGGCATGGGTGATTTTACACAAGCCACACAAAACCACGAACAACATCTCACTATTGCTAAAGAAGTAGGAGACAGAGCAGGGGAGGGTAGGGCCTATAACAATCTGGGTAATGCTTATCAAAGTCTGGGTAGATTCAGACAAGCCCTGGAGTACCACACACAAGCTCTTAGGATTGTTAAGGAGCTAGGAGATAAGGCTGGTGAGGGAAAAGCATATGGCAATCTTGGTATTTTTTATTATCAGCTGGGTAATTTTACAAAGGCCATAGAGTACCACAAACAAGCTTTAAGCATTGTTAAGCAAGTTGGGGACAGGGCAGGGTTGGGAAAAATATACGGTAATCTGGGTAATTCTCTTCTCCGTATTGGCAATTTCAAACAAGCCATCGAGTACCACAAAAAGCGACTTTGTATTGCTAAGGAAGTAAAGGACCAGGCTGGGGTTGGAGCAGCCTACTGCGGTCTGGGCAATGCTTATCTAAGTCTAGGAAATTTGAAAGAAGCCATTGAGTATCACAAACAACATCTTAGCATTGCTATAGAGTTAGAGAAAAGAGATGCGGAGGGACAAGCGTATTGCAATTTGAGCAATACCTATTACCTTAAAAATGATCTTGAGAAAGCTATGAAATACAGCAAAAAATACCAAAGTATTTGCACGGAAATAGGGAACCCAGTAGGAGAGGGGTGGGCAATGTGGTTGCTTGGTCTAGGAAACGAATTGTCAGGTTCCTTGGGCGAAGCAATTAACGATTATCGTCCAAGCCTGAAACTTTTTGATGAGACTAGACGTCTTCTTTAGTCAGAGGATGCACTGAAAATAAGCTTTCGTGACAATTATCATACTGTACACACTGCCCTGTGGCGAACACTCTTGAAGAATGGAAAGAAAGATGAGGCTTTGTATGCAGCTGAGCAAGGACGAGCACAAGCTTTGAGGGATATTTTATGGCCAAGAGGCTCTAACATCCTATTCAGATAGTCCAAAGGACACCATCTCTGCTTCATTAATAAATCTACCCTCACAAACAGTTTTTACAGCACTTGATGAGAAGGCAATAAACTTTTGGGTACTGAGAAAAGGGAGAGTGGTCCACTTTTGTCAAAAAGAAATTGATTATCCGTTGTTAGAGAATAGTTTAAAAGAGATTGGTGGTGGGATTGGTGTCAGATGCGAGAATCGCACAATGGATAAAGTGTGTAGTGACCTTTCTTGCAGCAGAAAACCTATTGAGAAAAACATTCAGTCTAACAACTCCTCCTCCATTTGCAGCCCTTGTATGAAGTTTTAATTAGTCCCATTGCAGATTTGCTTCAAGGCGAGGAATTGATCGTTGTTCCTGATGGACCATTTTGCTTGGCTCCTTATTCTGCACTGAGTGAATCCATAAGGATTCGCACCATTCCGTCGCTGACTGCTTTTAACATGATCACCAGTGCACCCAATGACCTCCATAGTCAGAGCGGAGCACTGCTTGTGGGCGATCCTTGGTTGAGAGAGGTTACCAATGAGGATGGAGACCCCATTTTTCAGCAGCTACCATATGCTCGAGAAGAAGTGGAGATGATAGGAAAACTTCTGCACACCACGCCTCTCACTGAAAGAAAAGCAACAAAAGCTGAGGTGCTACGTAGAATGAAGTCACTTGCTTTAGTTCATATCGCAGCTCACGGTTGCCAAGAAAATGGAGAAATTGCTTTGGCCCCAAATCCTGAACGCACATCTCACATCCCCAAAAAGGAAGATTTCATACTGACAATGTCTGATGTAAAAAAAAAATCGTCTTCGAGCAAGGCTGGTTGTGCTGAGTTGCTGTCACAGTGGGCAGGGAGAGGTGAAATCTGAAGGTGCGGTGGGAATAGCTAGGGCCTTCCTGAGTGCTGGTGCAAGGTCTGTTTTGGTTTCGCTCTGGGCAATCGATGACAAGGCAACCTTGCTGTTTATGAAAAGCTTCTATCAAGTCCTGGCAACTAGAAAAAGTGCCAGTGTAGCTCTTCAACACGCCATGAAATCTCTTCGAGAGTCAAAGCAGTACTATGCCCCAAAGCACTGGGCCCCATTTTTGCTGATTGGCGATGATGTTACATTTGACTTTGGAGAAGAGAAAGTCAAAGGGAATGTTAAGTGTTGTTTATTGCTTGATATGGCTCTAAATAGGCTAAAGAGAGATTTACAATTTCTCTCTGTTGCCTCAGTTGATACAGATGGATATGAGCATTCATACCTGTGACACATTACTGGTTAGAGCGTGCCACAGACATATATCCCATCCAGGGACAAGCCCATTTAAAAAGGCGAGCGAATACCTGATCCAGCTCAACAGAGCTTTAGCAAGAACAGCGTTTCTGAGCTTTAAGCAGATCTACAGCCCGTAGATCCAAGCACCAATATACAGAAAGACTGTGTTTCACATTTAAAAGGCGAATGATCAGGATCACTAAGGTTAATCAAAGATTGTACTTCATGTAAGTGTCAAGGAGTGGTCCCTTTGCGCTATGCCTTTAACACTGACCCCTTAGAGTGAGACTTTATAGATTTTACTCTGTGTAATGCCAGCCGATTTAATACTCGTCAAAGGGAGGCAAATCAGGAGTCAATGGGCTAAAGAGTGGTGCTCCATTACTAGATAATTGACACAGAAAATTTGTTGCATCAGCTGAGTTTCAAAAAGTGTAGACCACCACCAAAGCGGAGGGTGAAAGTGAGGGTGAGAGCAGATGGTGACATACAAAGCGGAGAGTGAAAGTGCAAGTTGCAGGTTGGGTTGCAGGTCATTGTTTTACCATGACTGAAACAACCCAAACCTTTACAAAAATGCTAACCTAATGGTAGCATTAGTAAAGGTTTGGGCTGTTTCAGCTATGGTGAAACTATGACCTGCAACCCAAACCCGCAACCTGCAGTTTACACCATCTGCATACAAAGCTGATAGTTTAGGCAATAGCCCTTTGTCGCAGTGAACTGATTCACTTTCTGGGAAATACGTTCCTCTTGTCAATCTAAGTAGCCAAACAACACAAACTAATTGTGCTCTCTTAAGGTGCCAAACCAGTGCACGTGTTTTAAGTATGTTTTTTTTTGTTTGTCTGTTTGGTCTTTACAGAAACAGCAAGATGACGCAAGAAGACCAGTAATCTTATGCATAAAGTCAGTTTGGAATACTTGGATTATTTTAACCACTGATAGAATGTAGTTGTTTTAAAATATTCAGATGCTACAGGGGGTCTCAACTGTGAAACATAATATCATAAAAAGAGCCCTAGACTTTTTCTTTTCTGATGGTAAACTATACCTTACAACTCAAGTTATACTCTGGTGGTCAATCATGACGTCAAATCGCAACAAAAAGTGGACAGTTTTTGCCTTTATTTTATTGATTTATCGGGACATTACATAGCTGGTTTCATTATTCAAGTATTTTTCAATGCAAACATCGGCTTAAATGTATAACACAAGCCCAATCATTGTAAAAGTAAAAAAATGTGGTAAAGTCAGCAAATAATATGTACTTATTATATGACTAGCTCCGTGAGCGGGCAAGATGAACCAAATCGCGCGCTCTGATTGGCTACCCGAGCGGGCAAGATGGAGCGATACTGCCCGCTCGAGATTTCTCGCTTGGTCTCGCAAGATCAAAGATCATTTTTTGGTGTTTTAAGTCATATAATAAATCCTTTATTGACCAAACTTGTTTGGTCAAGATGGCTGGATATTGGCCTCGTTCTTTTTTTGCGTGTTTATTGACCTCGACTTCGTCTCGGTCCATAAAAACGCAAAAAAAGAACTTGGCCAATATCCAGCCATCTTGACCTCACGCTTGGTCAATAACCCATACTTATTGACTGAGTGGGAGGGCCGGACGGGAAAATGTTTGGCCCGAGGTCATGGCATATGGACTGAGCGCAGCAAGGTCCGTGCGCCATGACCGAGGGCCAAATAATTCCCTCTCTGTCCCGACCTAAACTCAGTCAATAAGCATTTTATCATATGGGCTCTTTAAAACCATTCATAAGCACCCAGAAGAATGGACAAAGTAAGTAAAAAACTTGCATAGAAAATTTATCTAATATGTTGTTTGCATTCGCTTTTCTGGCTGTAAATAACTTGGATGTTTAATAGCGACAAAATACTCTAAAACTGCATCGCACGGAGCAGTACGTGTTCCTAGCAGGGACGCACGGCTTTTCCAGCCCTACTCGCGCTAATGCATACAGCCCTCATACTGGGATTTTCCCAATAGTTTTACAATGAAAGCGCGTGCAGGGCCGTACGGGCTATAAGGGGGATAGCAAATACTGTGTACATAAAGTTTACTTTAATTCAAATGCCGATAAAATTAAGAAGTAATGCAAACGTTTAAGCAAATAAAATGAACAAGACAAAAGTTCATTTCAACATTTTATTGTCTTGGAGTCTTAAATAATAATCATAATAATAATGAACTTCATTTTAGTGTCAACTGTATTTAGCACTGGGAACTAATTGGATACACTGTACAGGAATCAAATTAAATTCATTCAACTCATGCACAGGAAATCGTACGTTGGTTTTGGAGAAGAGAGGAAAAACCTCTCAGCGCAGAGATGAGAACCAACAAATTCCACCCAAATGTGACAACAACTCTGGGAATCAAACCCACGCAACAATGGTGGGAAGTACGTGCTCTCACCACAGTGCCATCCCTGCCTCTCACGCTGACATTCATAGGGTGTGATGTTAAAAAAAAAAAAGAAAAGACAGAGAACTGGAATGGCCGCTTGATCACAATAATGGGTCATTTCCATGCTTCTAACTCTCATGATTTGCTACACCCCTCCTCTTGTCATAGTATTGAAACCACTTTTTCAGCAGCCCTTGATACAAGAGCTCTTGGTGACCAGTTTCTGCAACGGTTTAGCTTGAAGACACCAGCTTAGTGGATACACTAAGACGTTTGAATATCTAGATGAAGTGTTACATTGTGTCATTTAATTAGAAGTACATGGAAAAATTCTAAGGCAGCACCAGATAGCACTTAATTGTCATTTAACTACATGAACAACTTACTGCTAGTGAAGCAAGTGGGGTATGCAGCACAAAACATCTAACCTGGTGTTCAAAGGTTTTGCGGCAATTCAGCCTGATACATACAAAACCCATACCTTTCCAAGTAGGAAGAAAAGTCAAAGGCATAGAGAGGAAAATGTAGACAAACTAGGAATGGCTTCAGGACAAAGAATGTCCTAGGAGAGGCTATGCCTGAGCCTTTACAATAGTCACTTTAAATATCATAGAAGTTACGAAACATGAAGTAAAAAGTAAAAGTATCACTGTGCTTTACTTTAATTCCCCAAAATCATGCTTCAGTCTTGGATCCAGGAAAACGTAACTGTCATTCAAGAAGTTAAATGTTAACAGCCCTACACTGTAAGTAGTTCCAAGAGCATGCTTTGCTAGAAAGATGAAATATATTCACTTTCTAAACTGTTGGTGGCTTTAAAAAGCCCTAAAGCTTGTGAGCCTGTCTATGGAAATAAACAATGATTAATGGCCAACATTGCTAATACACTCTGTTGAAACAATGCAGTTGGCTACAGGCAGTTGGCTATTAACAAAGCACTCTTTCCCAAGCTTAAAACCCTAACCTACAATAAAACAAAGCCAAAAATAAAATAAAACTCAAACTCAAACCGGTTTTCCATAAAGCTGTTAAGTGGGTCCACGCAACAAGTCACTGCCCCTATCCTCAAACACTTGGCAACCTCACCATCAGGATGCATCTTTATCGCTTGAACAACGTCAATCACATCAGTGAACCTTGTGACAAGACAAAAATTTACTGTACATCAGTCTCTAGCAAACAAAAGCCACCAACAGTTTAGAAAGTGAATATATTTCATCTTTCTAGCAAAGCATGCTCTTGGAACTCCTTACAGTGTAGGGCTGTTAACATTTAACTCTTAGAATGACAGTTACGTTTTCCTGGATCCAAGCTTGCGTGCATAATCATAATATTTACGTGTAAAATTTAGCAGGGGAAGGGAGACTGAAGCATGATTTTGAGGAATTAAAGTAAAGCAGTAAGGGGCAAAAACAAAATTAGAATAGTATGACTTTTAGTACACTTAACTTGGTAGTCTCTTTGGGAATCTATAATGCAATAAGGTGAAATAAGCTATCGTGAAAGTTGCCAAATTAGACACAAAAATTCCAACCTTACCCTGGAGTCACAACAATGACTCGTAGCCTTTTCCCACTGGCTGATAATCTGGTGTGAAGACGTCGCTGGCTTGAAAAAATTGAGGCAAGAGAATCTTGCAAAACTACAATCGAACAACAAAAAGAAACTAGTAATCAGCCTACGTTCCTAACATACCAATAGGAGGAAAGGGGAGGGGCAAGAAATGAAGCATGATCTTTCATTCCACTTCCCTTGGAACACTTTTGCTTTCGTTCAGTTCATTATTTTTGTTTTACAAAATAGCCAACAACAGGCATTTCAACAAGTCCATCTTGTACCTCTTTAAGAAACTCTGACAATCTAGCTGTACTATAGGGTAAGTAACATGTCCCATTACAAGAATTCCATTGAGTTAATGTTTGACTTTGTTAATTTACAATTTAAACAGTGCTACAGAAGAAGTAGAAGCAGTTGCAAAATTTAAAAGGAAATGAATACCTTTAGGATCAAAAGGATCTGAACTGTTCTCAGGTCTCTGCACTATTAGCCATCTTAAAATGAGAAGTACAATTCCACTTAGCCTTTTTCCTTGTTGTCAAAAGGAATTTGACAATAATGTTGTAATTATTATTGCTTAAGACCACTTTACACTACTGGAGACAGAAATATAAACACCAGCACAGAGACAAACATAATAGCTGGTTTTTC